>NW_013665613.1:630852-657175 GCF_000517525.1 Limulus polyphemus
ACATGCCTAGAACTCAAGGTTATCTCGAATTGTTAGAGGAAGGATAGTTGGTCAAGCAGATGGTGGAATAACTCAGCGGCCAATTTCGCAGAATTTGGGAATCCCGCTTTCGACAGGGCTGTCAAGAGGAGCATTGAAATGGATCCCAGATTAACGACTGCAGAAGTGGCCAAATTTGGTGGGATGAGCTCGAAATCTCTTCAACGGATTCTCCACAGATTGGGTTATCGCTGCAGAGCAGCTAGACGGAAGCCCTTATTAAGACCTGCCAACATAGTCAGGCGAAAGAAGTGGGCAAGTGATATGATGACCAAGCCTCTGGACCTTTAGAAGACCGTATTGTTCTCAGACGAATCAAGGTTCGCTCAATTTTCGGACAGTGGAAGGATATTGGTCTGGAGAATGCCTCACCAAGAGTTTTGGCTCAACATATTGCAGCCAACTGTGAAGCATGATGGTTTCAGCGTGATGGTTTGGGGAGCTGTTTGGGTTGGTGGGAGATCGAGCTTAGTGGGGTGCGTTGGCAACATAAATTTTGCAAAATACGTCGAAATATTGGAGGAAGGACTCTTGCCACTTTATTCCTCGGGTTTCGTGGACAAGAACACAACGTTGTTCCAGGAAGATGGAGCACCGTGTCACACTGCTAGAAACAACCAAAAGTGGCAGGAAGAAAATGGTAGCCAGAAGTTTCCCTGGCCGAGCCAATCTCCTGACATGAACCCCATCGAAAACCTCTGGGCCCTACTCGACCGGCAAGTCAAGAATCAACAGAAAAAAAACAACTTCGAAGAGCGATCTACTCCAAGTTTTGAAGCAAGAGTGGGCGAAAATCCCACAATCTAAAATTGACGAGATGATTCTCACGATACCCCAAAGGATCAACGAACTCCACGAAGCAAAAGGAAGATCTACTAGATATTAATTAAATTATAAATATATCAATTCATGTGAATATGACTGAAAAAAAACATTTTTTTCTGAAAAGGTGGTGTCTATTTACTTGTGACCACGCTGTGTACGTTTGACTTGTTTCAATATATTATTTTAAAACAAGTGGACTGTATATTTGTTTATTGTTGAAATTTATCGTCAACATGTCACAGGCACCTAATGTAAAGAATCCAATCCATTAATGAATAATGACACTTCAGAATCAGATATTAGTTCACAAATTTTTGATTTTTACTTATTCGAAAGAAATACTCAGTGTTGTGCTTTCAATGAGATGTTTATCTCATATATAAGCTTCTAGATAATCCTAATATGTATTCACAGTTATTAACGTTAACTCGTTAACGTTGTTGTGTGTGATAGTTATTTTACCTTTGTTAGTCTTTCGCATAAATGGATAACTCATTTGCTATTATATGATAAACACAATGGGAAAAGGTGATCGGAGTGGTATAAAGCTCCATATTATGGTTTTTACAATTTTCTAAAAGTTAATCATAAAGATTTTCACTTTGTTAAGCAGAAGCTGAAACATATAAAAGCAATATTCCCATTGAATAAGATACATTTAATACTGATTAACTCTGTGTTAATGGAAACATTTCTATAGTACCTGAATTTTATTCGTAGGTGAAAACGTTACGCAAGAATACATTATCGTTTTGTTTTACCCAGTTATTCCAAAACTTCCATTTTATGCTAGAATCCTAAAGGTTTTTTTAGCTTTAAATCAGTTATTTTGCTAATACGATTTGTTTTTTCCAGATATACCAGTGAAACTCGAACATGAAGATTATTTGAAGAGGAAGAAGAAAAAGGTCAAGGAAGGAATTATTTTCAAAAAATCTCAATTAATTTGAATTTGGAAAGGTCGTAGTAAATTGGGAATAACAACTGATTTAATTAAACCTCTTCGTGTAATTAGGATATAATGTAAGTCATAATATAAATAGAACACAAATTTCATGTGCAAAAGTGAAAGTACAGGAAGCTGCTGGTATTAAAAAGGGATAAATGCATATAATATAACTTATGTATTTTTATCGTTGCGCAAAGTAAACAATTTGACAAATATTCTTGAATGATGTGACAAACGATACATTTTTGTCGTTACAACTTCGTTTTGGGTTTGTTTGTAGGTGGTTTATTTTTGCTTAGGTTCAATAGTAAAGTAGCTCTTTTACAGAACTGTTAAGGTTTTTGATTTAATTACCTTCATAAGTATTTCTAAAAATATTTCAGCCAGTATCATATCTCAGACTTTTGTCAAATATGTTATGATGCACTGCAACCAGGAGCACAGTTATTGCCGCCTAACACAGTTCCTGGTCGTTCATAGTGTAATGAATATAAGCAATCAACACGTATATGTATTAATATTTAATACTTTTTGATGCAAATTTCCTCTTCTTAAGGTAACAGCTAAATAATTACTTTCATTATTTTATCAAAACATCATCAATTTTCAATCAGCGACACCAATGATTCAATAAGAAAATAATAATTTGTCTCTCGTGTCGCTGACCAATATATGGGTCTGCAAGAGTTTTATCTTTAACACTATAATCACTGGTTTGGTAAGAATCTAGTTACTTCTAACTAAGTAAGAAATGAATCAGGCTACTTTAGGCAACAAAGCCTTTTTTTTATGAGTAGAACATGGCAGTTGTTCTTACGTTAATAGTGAATGATAACTTACGTTTTTAGTTGTATACTGATAATACCAGCTACGTTATATTGAAATATTGTCCAGATGAAGGTCATATGACAAAGAAACTGGCATTATATTATTTTTGACATTTCGAAAATATTACGATGGAAAGCTATTTTGTTTATAAAATAACCTAATCTTATATTTTGTATGTAACTTCGGTTTCTAATACTTATTTTAATTTCACCTAGATTGAATCACCTCTTTAGCTTTCACTAAAAGTATCTTTATCATCAGTATGTCACTGGTTATTATAAGACTGCCTTTGACGTCGACTTCCTTACTTGCATTCACTGTGTTGATAACAAACTTTACATTTAATAATCTCAAAAGTAAACGGTTTATTTTCACCATAATCTTACTTTTTTATTTTAATTAATTGTGCTTTGATAACATATTCAAGGAAAATCGCTGATATGTGCATATATATTAGAGATAAATAAAATACGTCTTTAAATATTTTTGTTTTATTAAAAGACTTTTTATAAACAGTGTCAGTCTTAACTCTACATCGTGTTTACCTAAAGAGGGGGTAAGAAAGATTTTGCGTCAATGGCCATATTTTGTAGAATAAAGATATATTTAATATAATGATTTAATTAAGATTATTGACACAAGTTTGAGTTGTTCATAAATAATTAATGACAGCATGTTTAAAGAAGGAAAAGGGTACAATTCTACTACTAAAGTACAACAATTAAAAATAAACATCTGGGAGAATCTATCATTTCCTCCAGTATAGCGCTAAAGACTTAGTAAAAATTGATAACACACTGATAGTAGAGAAATATAAACAGATTCTAAATACACTATGGCATTCCATTAAGAATGTGCATAGTTGGCTAGGGGTTTGATTAACATGGTAAAAACCTACCATGAGAATAAACAGGTAGTTGGAACACTAGAACTTCTGCATTGGCCTATCCAGAGCCTAGACCTGAACAAGATTATCAAAATTTGGACCTATATGATTATGTAGAATTGTGTGGCATACTATATGGTATTTGAAGGAACATTGCAACACTTGCATCAATAAGTTCTATGATACCTTTCCTGTAGACTTAATTAAGCTTTTATGCTTATACGAAACGAATTATTCTCTTCAGTATGTCTCACCAGTGTTTCCATTTTTATTTATCTACTGTACTTAACTGTAAACTTTTTTGTTGGACTCAAATATTAAATTCCCACAGGCTACAAATTGAGAAAGAAATTCAGTTTTATTTAAAACATCTTCCCAGTTGAGCACATAATACTACAAATACAACTATTGTACAAGTATTTGTTTTATTTCTCCACTGTGTCTCTATCTGATATATAAGGTTTAGTAAAGTATCAAGTTTACTAGAAATATATATAGTTTAATCTATTCAGACTACCATACGCATTCGATACTTTAAACTTATTATTTTCGATGTAATACGGAGCAAAGTAGTAACTGTCTTCTTTCTACGTGCAGATGAGACAAAAAAAAAAAAAAGATATACACATCAAGGTAGAAAGACTAAACTGAATGTTACTAACTTCCTATTTCACTGGGGCGTCTTCATATAGGAGAATATGGAAAGGAAAGGGTAAAAGGAAGAAATAATGATGAAGTTTCATCCGATTAAAGGTTGTGTAATAAAATAAGCTAGTTTTCTTCATAAGGAAGTATACATGAAGCTCAGATATCTCATTATACTGAATATGAACATTTTGTTATTTGTTCGTGATTTTGGATTTACTCAGAAGAATGCACACTTCACAGTTATTTTGTGCTGTTTTTTTTTTAATACAGCAACCTAATTCTGCGCGTCAATAATGTGAAAATAGGCTTAGAAAACAGGTAAGGCAGTGTTTTCACAGTTTTAATCTGTTTTTGAAAAACAAAGTCAAAAAGCTGTATTACAGCACACTCATAGTTACTTCCCTTTTATTATTTTCTGGTTAAAACAATAATGGATGTATTGAAACAAATTTAGTAAGAACTGGCTGAATGTGCAACCAGGAATAAAAAACATGCAAATAAGAAACAAAAGAATATCACAATTATACAAGCTTTACAACATCATGGTCAATTCATTGACATATGTTTTGTAAAACATATTTATAGTAATAATAATGCACCAAAAGGCTAACAAGCAAATACCTATGAAAATAGTGTCATATTTATTATATTAGGCAACAAAGTTATTTCTTTCTTAACAAATGTGTTTATAATTATTTGATAATTACTTACAGCTGTATAATTTATGTGAATATTTTTGTCAATATCTCTTGTGATGTACACTGTATTATTCAAATGTAATGGTTAATAATTATTTACTAAACATTTTATCTTATGACTAATTTCAGTTTAGTCACATTTGGATGATGGTGCTTAGTGTGATGATGTATGCCAGGGTGCTGAAACAGTTAAAAGCAAGAGCGACATATATTTTTAAAACTTCAATCTTAAAAATATCATTTACATTGGGACATTTTTTGTTTGGATTAGGTATATTTGAATGCATTTATTAACTATTAGATGAAATCCGCGGTTTCTTAAATTAAAACCTTTTTTTTGTCATATATAACATATTTTTGTGTAATAGTTATTTCGATGAAAGCAACAGCAAAACTAACAATACTTATTGAAGAAATCATCCTAGAATAAGTGCTTTTAAGTTCACTTACTAAAGGAGGTTGGAGCTGGAAATATGAATTTTATTAATAATAAAAATGAAAAATCTAATAAATGATCTGGTAGTTAGAATTATTGCTCATTTTTAAAAACATAGAAAAATCCTATATACTTGAAACTTCACTTGATATTAAACAAGGACTTCATAAGCAGACGTTTATCATTTAAAAAAGTTAGGCGTATGCCTTATTTGTCAATGTTTCAAAACTGTTAGTAATATATATATATATATGATCATTTCAAGTTTTTCAACAGATGCTAAGTGACTACATGAGAGGTAGACTGATCAAGTTATTGAACTAACAACAAAATGACAGTTATCTTTGTTATCCATATTACTACTTCTAAGTCCAATTTGTAAAGCATGTTACTTTATAATATTGTTAACACTTTCTTATTGAAAGCTCTAGCTATTTTGGACTAGCTTTGGCAGGAAGATATTATTGAACCATAAAAAGAATATGGTGGCATTTATAAAAGATTTAGAACTTTTACAATCTTTGTTCAAAATTGATAGAAACTACCAAAATATTTACAGGTCATTAATAACGTATGGTCATGTATATTTTGGCTGCCAGAATTAACCTTTACATCATCTGCTCCACTCTTGTAAATGCAAGGTGAAAACACGCATACAGTATAGGATAAATGTGTTATTCAAAGAGTATGTTTCAAACATATTTTAGAAGCACTAGCTGCACCACGAACATGTTTAAATACTTTAAAACACTAAAATATTGTCAGTAAATTGTTCTGTCTTAAATATAATCCATTTATTATGTTTTATTTATTTTTAAAATATTCAACTGGTATTGGGAATCTAGAGATTTTTGGAAAAAATATATTCCAATAAACTCACAGGAAATAATTTCAGAAGTTTAACTTACAGGTATAATAAAAAAATAATACAATTCTTCATTAGTGATTTTTAATATAACTAATAAGTCAGTACTTTGTAACATAATAACACTTGCAAGTGCTAAATAATACAATCAATGAACTTGTTTATACTAATATAATCCTACGAGTGTTTTGTTTGTGTAATCTAATTTTGACCGCAGTTAAATAATTACATCAAATGAATTTTAATTCGACCAAAGAATAAACAAACAAACATGAATGGGATTAACTGATGCCAGATAATACCTAAGTATAATTTGGGTATAGCCAAATAAATAGTCCTGCCTGCCTGTCACTGGTTACGCTCAGACAAGACAACAGTACTAAGTGATTTGTCTCCAGCTACGTATATTCATCAATCACTTTGGGTTTAAGTAGATAAAACAATCAAGTATACTTCAGTGTTGATCATATGAAATAAAGGTATTTGACTGTAGCCGTAGAAGGTAATTAATAGTAATTGTCTTGGTCATCCTAATGACTATATTTACTATACTTTTTACTGTAAAAGCGTTGACAAATAATCGGTTTTAATTTATTTATCACGTAAGTTTCTATGAATAACTATAAACAACCTTTTAGACGTATATAGTATAGCTCTCCATCTTCTTCTTCCTCTTTTTCTTCTCTTCAGCTCAGACGCCTTTTTGAGCCTTACCGGCTTTTCCACAGGCCTAATAACCTTCACTATCAGTAACACAAGGGTAAATATTGCAGAACACAACAAGATCAAAACACAACTACTTTCGAGTTTTAATAACAGTTTGACACTCTTCAATAACGAAGATTAATCCAACACTAACAGTAATAATTCTTCCTTTGTTAACGTGAAAATATCAAACAAACATTTAAAATACTAACATGCTGTGCAGCATACACACATACTTGCATCGTTACAAGCTTTTTATTTACAACTATCAAAATTATAAATTTGTTGTTTCTTCTGGACTAATTACAACTTGTCATAATTTTTTTTTTAGATTCCCTAAAGCTTTTGGAAAGAACTCACAGTTATCACTCTGTGACTTATCAGAGCTATGACACTGGCCTTCCCACTTGGCGTGTTTACTCTCGTGAGACTAAAAAGACAACAAAAGAGACGAAATAAGTAGAATGATCGATAAGATTAGGGATATTCCTACTACATTTTTAATCTAATTGCTTTTCCATTCAAGACAAGAATAAAAATGAGACGTGTTCACTTCTGTATACTCGTAATGTTGTTTAGCTTATTTTTTTCATCAAAGACAAGTTTATAGCAAAAATACTAAAAACAAATATGAAGCCAAATCTATCATATGATTCATCACTTTTCACTGATTTATACCGGTTTCTGGGAATACCACCCCTCATCAACAACCCTGAACAATATATAAATATAGGTTTTTATGGTCAGTAAAAGAAAGCTAAAACACTATACATATAACCAGTCATGCAGTCAGTAACTAAGGAATATTATTATCAAGTTAGCTTCTATTATAAAATAATTTAAAACTTTGTTATAATGATAAAAATCAGTGTTTCTGGTATTGTGATCTAAAAGTAGTAGCATAATAGAATCATATTTGTTCAGTAAAAAACAAAATTACTGGGATATATTTACGATTCTGCTAGTTTTAAACTTAATGGTTGAACGAATCCGTTTATGTTTACACTATAATTTACATACATAGTTAAGTTACTAAAATTCAATACAAAATAGGATGTCTACACCCAATACTGACGTCATGTAAGAACCCACACAAACTTCTCGATGGTCTTCGTCAGACTGCTTCTAAAATGTATTATCATTTGCATAAACCAACATTATCGTTTCATGTATTCTAAATGAATTATTTCAAACTTTAATGAGCACAAAAAGATTACTATGGTCATATTTACGGAACAAACACTTTCGGTTGTGGTCCAAAAAAATTCAAATAATTTTTTTTTTTTTCGAAAAATAAGAAAACAATTAACTATGTTCACCACTGTAATAGTATTGAATCAACTCCGCACATGCAAACCTTCCTAAAATTCTTATTGCAATTTAGAGAGTACAGCAGAAACTTAGAGTCTTAAAACTTCTAGTATTACTTATGTATCTTTGCGTTTTTATTTTATGGATCAAGTTTTATAATTTATATATTATATGTATGATAATCTTGAGTTCTGCCTATATACTGTATTGTGCGTTAGTAATAATCAGAAATTATGAAAAAACGTTTTTAGTAATTTTATATTAGATATAAAAACAAAGAGACGTGTATTTGTAAAGCTGATGTTTTATAATGTAAAATACATACATTGAAAATAGCCTCCAATTCATTAATGTTTTATGTGGCTATCAATTAGTTATAAAAGGTATCAGTAGGTGGCAGCATCACAATAGACGTGTTCACAATAAAAAGGATATTGATACTTAAAGATAAACAAAATTGTTTATTTATAACAGAAGGAAACACAGATAAAAGTTTCGAAATTCTACAGATTCTATCTTCAGTATCTAAAGTAAAATAGAATAATTGCATCATTCTTAAATAAATAAATTAAAATACATTGCTGCAATAACGATAATTTAATCAAAACTAAAACACAGAAAGTGAAGGAGTAACAAACAAACAAAAATACTGTACATATATACAAGTGTGCAATTTAAAAGAAGACTGCGTGTTATTCAGTGTTGTTTAAAGTTGTTCGATGTGGAGAGTTTCTATGGATAATAATTTCAGATAAATGTTGGCCTTAAAAGGGATATGTTGGCGTAAAGAGGAAACACAGGAGTTACTCAACTTTTTTGTGTTTTCATGGAAATCCCCATATGTTTATTGGCTCTAACTAGTAGATGGCTTTTGTTTTTGCTAATATAGGAAGCCTTATAGTCTCCACACATGTAAAAATATACAAGCCATGAACAAAGAGAAATTGGGAGAAAGTCTTTAGTACGGAAAAAAAATCCTGTATGCGTGATGTGAGTTCAAAAACTAATCTGAAATGAACTTGGAGTAGTAACGATGAATTAGTATTTTAGTTTTCATTAAATTATCGTTATTGCAGCAATGTATTTAAGTTATTTATTTCAGAATGATGCAATTATTTTATTTTGCTTTAGATACTGAAGATGGAATCTGTAGAATTTCGAAACTTTTATCTGTTCCCCCTTCTGTTATAAATAAACAAGATGGCAGAATTATTAAACTTCCTTTCTTGAACTTACAGCTGCCATGTCTCTGCTCCAAATGCTCTTACATTCTCCTTCACATTTGGGACAGGGCCGTTGCAGAGCGTACCCACCACATTCCAAACAGTCCAGGGAAACGTGGTTGTCCGTCCAACTAACCCCGCATCTGTAGAAATAACAACAGACTATGTGAGATAGTTCACACAATTAACATTTTCGTTGTTCTATTTTTAAGATTAAAATTTTAATATTTATTTTAAAAACAAATATTGTCAAATACGTGGAGTGATTCATCCTGTTACAAAATTACCACTATTTATATCAATTTTATTCAAACTCTAGCAAACTGTAAAGTTACATACTAAAAAAAAAAGATAGAAAACGTTTCAGTAAATTTTCAGTTCTTTTTTAGTTCAACTAAACTGGCCTTATATTTTCTCATAATTTTCTACAGTCATTTAATTATACACAAAACATAAATTATTTGGTCACATTGTCTTATAATATTCGCAACGTTAGTCGAGTTATTATCAAATACGTCTGAGCATTTTGATTTTCTTTAATAAAGTTTTCTTTTTTAGTATCATAACAGATATTTATTGTTGTTCTTTGTCTTTCTTTTCTTTTTGTACTTGCAGACAAATTTTCATTTAAATTTCGTATTTACGGTAAGGATCCTAAGGCTCTAATTTTGAACTACTGACCAGAGAAGCAACCAGTCAGCAGAATCGCACCACCTATCATCCACGCTAATGGATTAATAGTCACTCTTATAACATACCAACAGCTTAAAGTGTTGGGAATATTTTGTAGTATCATACATATTCGAACAAAGCTCGCCAGTCCTGAAATTCACAGCTCTCCCGTAAGAGCAGTCTGCGTCTATAACTTTAGTATGTATACATCTTATGTATAGTTTGAGTTTATATGCATTTTTTATGTTGACACTGCAGTCGTGCTTCATTTCGCTTGTTAGACCAATAAAATGATTGCTATCTCTACATAGTTTCAAAATGTTAAACCTTTTCATGCTGTTTTCAAAATAAACACTATCATTTCATTGAAATTCATATTGTGAAATAAATCTTTCATTTGAAAATATTTGGGATATATAGGTTACGTTCCATGTGAGCGAGAAAAGATCACTCCTTGGTTAGCTGAACTTCTTACATTATCGTTTAAAATACACAACATGAGTTACCCAAAATTATAGCTTATAGATCCATCGTAACGTGCTCATGCGCAATGAATATTTATATCACTCTTCTACTCTCTACTAAGGATTTTCAATGTAAAACATTTGGGTCGAAAGTCAAATATAGAAACATTTCTGGTGGTTTTTTCTTATTTTTAAAAAATCTGCTTAGCATTTTATACCAAATTTCACTGCTACACAAACGTATATTTCTATGGCATCTGAGAGATATTAGTTTGGAATATACTTTATAGTTACAAACTGTTGTTTTAAAAATAACGTCAAAAATGCGAAAATAAATATTACACAGTAAAAAAAAATAATATTTTAAGTAAATGACTGCTACTTTTTTCCCTCTAAAACTATATTTTCCAACACACACATTACTTATATTGTTTATACTACAAACGCCATCTGTAGTTATAACTTGATAACGGTAAGATTTCAGGTAAATTTTCTTGAAGCCAAATATACACAGGTTCAAATGTAATATTTTTCATTTTTGTCTTTCGACATTATACTTTTCTATGTATTGTTTTTAAGTAGGTTGCTTTTATTCAATAATGTCTGACCTTCGATCGAATACTTACGAGAAACAAGAGCTGTAGTGATTGCGCAAGCTTTCTAGTGTTAACATGTTGTTATCGTGGTGAGACTGGAATTTTAATTGATCTTCCACACTGTGATAGTGGTTTGGGTCACAGATTCCTACTTGCTGGTTCCATTCTGGCAATAATACTGTTTTTTGAAAACTCACGTTGTAGATGTCGCTATATTCGCAGAGAGCACATTTTGATTCAGACAGAAGTAAAGGGTCAGATCTGGAGTGGCGAATGTGGAAACCTATAAGCATGGACATTAATTATCGTATGTAATATATAAACTAAGCTTCAGGTATTCTACAGATATATTGTGCTAAAAGCTTAGTTCCAGTAGAATTAAGTTTTGTAGTAAATACATGCAGAATTAAAATTAAGTATTCCAGAAAAATAAATGTTTTTATGTCTAATATCGAAACGTTTGCTAATAATGATGAAACAAGAACCATCTACAATTTACTTTTATAGTTAGTGCCAATAGAAATTAAACACGACATATAAAACAACAAATCATATGTTAAAAACATGTTCTGAATTCATGTTGAATAATACATTTTCACACCGATATATAGCTCCACAATAACACAATATATTTGCTCCGACAGAGAAACATTGACGAGTTTTTTTTTATAAATTTTCACCTTTTCTTACAGTGGCATCTATTGTCAGACTGCTGCTTTAGTATGTGCATTGTATTAAAGTTTCACTATAACTACAAACAAGCAAAATAATTTTCGATACACTAAAGCAATATTTTCAGTTTTTTGTTTTTGTTTTGATGTTCTCTAGCCTAGGTCAGAAGTAATATAAATATATAGGAGAAAAAATTAGAATTTTAACTTAACGTAGGGATCGTTGGTGACTCTTAGAATTGTTATAATAAGTATCTAAAATAAAATAAATGCTGCATTAAAAAGTACACAAACAAGTAAAGTGATACTTGTTGGATAGATTTTAAAAAACGATTTTCCAGTAGGGATTCAAAATCGTTTTAAAAATCTATCCAACTAATATCACTTTACTTGTTTGTGTACTTTTTATTGCAGCAATTATTTTGTTTTGGATACTTTTTATAGCAATTCTACTAATAACAACAATCCCTATTTTCCATTAAACTTTTAATTTGTTCCTACTTATTTTTTCAGTTTCATATCTACATGGATTGGACACAACATCTATAAACTTTCAGTATAGCCATATCCCTGATAGCTATTACTGTTAAAATAATTAAAACCACAATCACAAATTTATAAAATTTATTCTTTACTTTGGCCACCAAGTAAGTGTATTAAGCTGCCAAAATAGGAATTAAATTTGATAATTTTATGATAGTGATTTTAATGCTTGTTTCATTACTTTTTGTAGCAGGGTCCCTACTTCACTTTAAAATTCATAGTTTTTCAATACTCTTGATTGTTTACTTTTTATGATATACCTGTATCAAGTATATATACTTTACCTTTAGAAACTGTTGTATGTCTATCCATCGAGCCCCCCAGTGGCACAGCGGTATGTCTGTGGACTTATAACGCTAGAAACCCGTGGTGGGCAGAGAACAGATAGCCCATTGTGTAGCTTTGTGCTTAACTTCAAACAAAAAACTATCCATCGATATATAGCGCCATCTGTTGGGTTGAATTGGGTTAAAAAGATATTTAAGTAGCTGCATGATATGTTTACCGTTTATAAAAAAAATCTGTATATATTTCTCGGAATATCAAAAGCGGATACCCACATACAAGTCAATTAAGCTGGAGAAATCTTGTAGCGGTAGTTCGAGCCGTCTAGGGGCTAGCTCCACTGACGTAATCAGGTAGGTAGGTAGGTAGTAGACGAAAAAATTGCTGTTTTAGAAATTTTTTACTTGTTATATCGGAAATGTTATCGAACTTTTTAGCATATTATTAGTATATATACGCATAATATATCGTAACCGATACCTTGAATGTACGGTTTTTTGCTTAAGAATACAATAGGGTGGTTTTTCGGCGCTTGAAGTATGTGGAATTCTTGTCAATGCCTTCTATTAAATACTATTGTACTTAATAATAAGCTAAATAATCTTACGAAACCGGCGAGTTAAACAAAACCTTGATATGTAACTAATGCCCTTATTATCACTCTGCCCTAATGTTAAAATTTGATATATACAACTTAATTTTACATCTTTAGAATATTTGAAATTGTATAGGAGACGTGCCAGTTGTAATGGTTTACGTTTAACTTACATATACATAATTTTTATCGAGAATTCACTATTGTTTGTTTTAACGCAAAGCCAAGCATTGGGATATCTGCGCTCTGTCCGCCGCAGGGAATCCAAGTCATCATCCCTTGCTCAAATAATACATTCAATCTAGTTATCATCCTTGGCTTAGTTTCAAATAAATCTTAATCAAAGATTACGTTGTACATGAAACAGTTACCTTAAGCAACTTACGTTACATGACTGGCACCTCTATTATATTTATTTTTTAATATTCTTGGTAGCTACTCGCTGCTCTCCCGCCTGTAACTGATTTCTATATTAATTAAACACTCAGACAAATAGGCACTCTTTACCAGTTAGAACTAGTTTGTGCTTGTTTATGGTCAATTGTGTTCCGATTATGCCATTCCTATGGCTCATAGTCTCTCTCCGTGACGTGAGCACGAGACAGTATGTGTGAGGTGTGCTTTTTCTTCCAGAAAGTTAAGAAAAGTATGTATAGATTTTTATAACACATCAAACAGTTCAATACAGCGACTTAAAACTTTAGACTAAACTGAAGCTTGGACAGACAGATGGATAAATGAAAGGAAGAAACAGTGCATTGATTAGTACGAACAAGTTTGTTTGTTTTAGAGCAAAGCTATACGGGGCTATCTGTTTTGTCCACCGCGAGGAATCGAATCACGGATATTAGCGTTGTAAGTCCGTAAACTTACCGCTGTCCCACCGGGGAACTAGTACGAACAAACAGACACACAGATATATAGTACATGAAAAGGCAGATAATTGGATTAGTAAACGCAGGCAAGTTAAATACACAGATAAATACACATAACATTTATGAGTTATATGGATAAATAGAAATCAACTAATATTTAAGAAGACAGGTATGAATACAGCTACATAAACAGAACCAGAGACATAGAACATTAAATAAAGTGTTAAATATACCTACATTTTATAACATAAGGGTAAGACATAACGATTTAGCGACATTAACGAATCAGTTGGAAATGAGCCAATAAAGTATCCGTCTAACGAATGATTTAGCATCTAACTAGATCTCCATCCTTCGCAGATGGTGTGCACATGAAGAAGTTATGACGTCAAAGAAAAACGTTCAATGTTATATTTAGGCAAGTACATCAGGTCGATAAAAGAAAGAATATTTCAGCCGCGATATAAATTCTCAGACAGGGTTGCTGGCTTATAGCGATGGGTAAAATTAACTGTAAGGTCTGGTAAAATCTAGTCTGTATGAATCTATACCCATTCTCACGATCTAATATTCTATAAATTTGTATGCGTATATAGCATATTTCTTGACTATTTTTTAAGTATATTAATCTACTAGAATATTGTGATCAAGCCTAAAGAGAATAGATCTAATTCTACTTTAGCTCTGTTCTAATTTAACAGAATATTCTCCTCTACAAGCGCATAGTCATATGAGGACCATTTTTTACTTGTTATATGATAAGACACAAAATAACATAAAGAATGTTTTCACTGAGGCTAAGTGTCATGACATAAAAGCCATTGTTGGAACAAAACGCACTCACATTTATATATATTAGAAGTTGTTAATCTAACTGATTTTTACCAATAATTATTCTATGAATGCGCCACGAATTCATTTCATGAATGATCTTAATTTTGATTGGCTCACAAGAGAATTTACTGATGTTTGACTGCCTCGACTGCACGTTTACAGAGAAGTAACTGAAATTCAGACGACATAAATCAACAGGAATGAGAATTTATTATTTTCCTATCTCCCAAATTTAACAAGCTTCTTTCTTCTTTTCATGCTTATTTGCGGTCGTAATGAGGGGTTTTAATAAAGGGGTAATATATCAATGTAGATTATAGCGTTTTTATCATAGACAATCATTAATCAATCATGATATCCTTTCCAATCCTGAGGATCCACGACTATTCATCTCCATTGTTCTATATTTATTCACCAACTTTTATAATCCAACTTTTTCATCTCCAATACATTTTGTAATGTCATAGATCTAAATTGATCATCTCTTCCTGCTTCTCGCTTTTCTTTCTCAGATTTTACAAACCATCCATCTGCCAACGCTCTCTCTTCCATTTCCTACACATATCCAGTAATTGCCATTTTTTGGGTATTTGCGCTTTCCAGTACGTACGTACTCATTAGTTTTTCTTTCTTTGTATCTGTTCTTCCTCATTTGCTTAAAACATCACATTTCTAATGCTTCCACTAGGACTGACCTTAACCCACAATTTAGTAGTTCCTTCGTCATTTCTAGTTTGACATCTCACTTGAGCAGTATGTTGAGATTGAAGAATACTGTTTCTGTCATTTCTATTATTCGTGAGATTTCTTTTCCATACTTGCCTATATAAGTAAATTTCTCTACTTGTTCAAACTCTCTATCTTCTACTTCGATACAATTTGTGGAGCTTCCTTAGGGCGTGAAATTATGGTTTTCTTAAATAAAGTTAAGATCCATTATTACAGAACAATAAGTATATATTGATACAAGTTTCGATACTTTCACGTGTCCTTTTCACTCCAACTTTTGTTGGAAAGTTAAAGTAGAAAAGCTGGACTGAAAAGGACACGTGAAAGGGTCGAATCTTGGATTTATATAAACTTGTTGTTCGGTAACAGTGGATCCAAGCTTTATTTTACATTATATTACCTGCCACTGTTTTAGTTTCGTTGATATTGATTATGAATCCATTGTATTTCCAATTATAAACAAGCCTGTCAAGTAACTGTTGTATCTCTTTTTCGCCCCCCAGTGGTACAGCGGTATGTCTGCGGACTTACAACGCTAGAAACCTGGTTTCGATACCCGTGGTGGGCAGAGCACAGATAGTCCATTGTGTAGCTTTTGTGCTTAATTCTAAACAAACAAACAAACAATCTCTTTTTCAGATTCATCCATAAGCTCTATATTGAGCAGGCCCATTGTTACAGATTATATTTCTGCTCACCTTGAGCCTTCTGTATCAATGATTACTTCTCTTGTCAATCATTCTGCATACAACTTATATAATTTCGGTGATGGCACACATTCTTAATCACAAACCAAATACTTAATTCTCCGTGAATTAGAACCGCTACTTCCTAACTCTGATATCTACTTCATCGACATCATCCTGCTACAGGATCTTCATTAAATTCTCATTGTTAACACTATCAATTTGTTTCAAAGTTTATGAAACATACATAAAGATTTCTTCATACATCTATGGGTCTTTTACCTAAAATCCTAAGACTGAACATGCTTTCTTGTGTGCCCCGACCTTTTCTAAAACCATTCTGTTTTTTTTTTTGAGAGCCCATTCCCTACCTTATGTTTAATCTCATTGTGTATTACTTTTAGCAATACTTTGGAGGTATTGATGGTCATGCCGATAGTCCTGCACTGGCTAAACTCCATAGCCGTATGATTCTTGGGGATCAGCACAAAAACAAACTTTTTCAAGTCTGTTGGCATTATCCCTTATCTACAAATTGAGTTACTAATTGTAATCATATGTTTAATCTTTAAAATGTCCATTCCATTAAAAATTCTAACTGAGTGCGTTTTTCTTGTAGCAAAGCCACATCAGGCTATCTGCTATGTCCACCGAGGGGAATCGAATCCCTGATTTTAGCCGTGTAAATCCGAAGACTTACCGCTGTCCCAGCGGGGGACTCCTGAGTCTCGCCTATTCAACAAGTGTTTTCATATTAATTTCTTATAGCGTTCTGTACCTCTTTCCCCAAAATTGCTGGATCATTTGATTCTAACACTTTATCGAAATGTTATCGGTTATACAATTCTCAATTATAAAAAACAAAACAAAAAACATTTGCTTTCCCACACAATCACTTGGTTTCCACTTCCCTATATTTATGTTCCCCCTCTTAATTGTTGTCTTATTCTGTCCACCTTTTTATAGAATCTCGTCAATCATCCATATTTTGTTTCTACCCCTTGTTTTCTTCCTTCCAATTTTCTTTCCTGCCTCGTGTAACACTTCTTCGAACTTAACCCACTGGTTCTCAGAATTCATATTTGCAGGTTCTTCTTTTATTAACATTTCAAATCGATTTTTATTCTATATCTCAAAGTCCTTGACTATATTCTTTTTTTTTTCTCTAAAATTGTTCACACACACAAAAATATATGTTAGTCACCCAGAAGTAAATAATTTGAATCAGAATTGTAGTATTAGTTTGTTGGTAATTTTGTCCAGTTTAGAAACGAATTTTTAATGTCATCTAGAAGTATTTAAATTATATATTGTTCTTGTAATTCACTACTGACTTCTGTTCCGTCCGACCAATCAAGCATACTTTTTGTTCCCCACATTTTTAACTATTTTACTTAAAGTTTGCCAATGTTCATTTGTACTTTGCCACCTTATCCTACACTAGATTTTTGTCTATTTCTCCCCTTATTTAAGTCTTCAGATTTCAGTCTTCTCTCTCTTGTTTTTTCACCTTTTACAATTAATTTCCTGTTTGATTTTCTTTTTCATTATTTATTTTACTCTTTCTCTTTTCTAGTTTTTTTTCTTTATGTTTCTGTCCTTCAAGCTAACATATTTCGTGTTTTATTTTTCTTAATAACTTTAAATGTTATTTACCTAATTCTAGTTACGTTTGTCCCGATTCTTCTGCTGTCATCTATGACTGATACCGCAGGGTTCTATTATTCTATCTCCTCTTTCAACCTAGAGAAGCAACTGTTGTATATTTCACACTATGATATTAAATCTATATGTATTAAAAATTACTTATAACTGTAAATTACCTTCAGAAACTGATATTTTGGCTTTTTGGTAATCCATCTCTTTCTTGGTAACCTTCTTTCTCGATATTTCTAGCTACAATTGGCTAAATATTAAAAAATCGCGCAACAATTATTGCTATATTTCTTCTGTGACTAGAACGAAGCTGAATCTTTTCATCTTGTGGTGTTTACAGAACTAGACGCGTGCGTTACAACAGAGCACGCGCTTACACTCTTATGATGACGCAAATAACCACGTGGTCGTTTTAGTTGATAATAACATACCCAACTTACACAAAGCTGCAAGAATGGAACAAAGTACGTATTTGAAGTTGCGTTTGCAAAGAAATCACGTATGTAACTTGCTAATTCACAGTATGTATGCCAAATTTTACACCTGCGCGTACACAGAGCTAGCTAGATATTACATAGTTCAGCAGCTGTTATTTATCTCTCCTAACACTAATAATGTGATCATATACACACCAAAATATAGCCGGAGAGCACAGTTCCTCATTTAAACTTTTGTTTCAAGCCCAAAGGAAAGAAGATGTGTTGAACTGGGAATTTCTTAACATACGTATTTAATTATTTATCCACATTTTTAGAACTTTTCAACGAAAATTGCATAACAAATAATTAAAAATGAGTTATATGTCGACTACTTAAGATCTCCTGATCTTGTATTTTGAATTGATAACATATGCAACTGTTGCTGTTGCATATTGGACAGTGACTTGTGGGAGGCACAACTAAAGTGTTATTTGTTACACACTCCTGATTTTGGGCCACAATAGACAAATTAAGTGGAACGTGGGAAACAAATATCTGCAGTTAATTTGTTTTTACAACAATATTTCATTTTCACTTAGATGTAATAGTGTTAGTCTTGTGAAAATTAGAATATAATGTAAAGGAACAGTACTTATGACATAACTATTCGACTTGTTTCTCAAGAGAATTGTTTTATAGATAATTAACCTAAAGAATGCGTATTCGTGTGCGAATTAACATCTAAAATTACTACGACAAGTTACTACAATCACTAATCGGTTCTAATATCTAATTAGATTAGAATGAATTAGTTCAGTCACTCAATAATAATATAGAATTATATAAATATAGGTTCTTATGGTCAGTAAAATAAAGCTAAAACACTATACATATAACCAGTCATGCAGTCAGTAACTAAGGAATATTATTATCAAGTTAGCTTCTATTATAAAATAATTTAAAACTTTGTCATAATGATAAAAATCAGTGTTTCTGGTATTGTGATCTAAAAGTAGTAGCATAATAGAATCATATTTGTTCAGTATTATGAAATTCCCTGACTGCATTTTATAGATAAAGGCTGTTGGGTTCACATATAAGGTCCTGCCAAGAATGTCGAATAGAAAGAAACATCTCAAAGTAATAAAAACACTGTTATAACGGGGTGTTAGTAGCTTAATAGTGATAACTGCAACACATTCCGTATTATATTACTTTTACAATGCCGGGTTTATTTCAAAGACTTTTAATACTATTATATGCTTGTTTTAAACTTCTGATACTGAGGTTTAGTGAGATGTCAGTAGTAATACATGACATCTGCAACGTAATTATGCATTTTGTTTTATTACTTTGTAATTTTCTAAAGTCCACCATGTATGCTATAAGAAGCTGAAAGGGCTTTTTTTTTATAATAATACGTTTAGAAATTGCTTAACATTACTTTGAACGTAAGAGATCAATTTATTTTGGAGAAATAAAATTTCAGATATCGTCTTTACAGTAAGCTAAATTGTTTTATGCATAACTATTTCTTCACTGAATAATCATAGATACTTTCAGAACGAGACTTTCTGAATGAATTATGTAACCAGAAAAGCAATGATGTAAAATACACACTTATATCCGTGACTTAAAAATGGGGTTTTTGCTTGATAAATACAACATAACTTACTATTCGTGGTGTTACGAAAGCACGTAGGTATATAAAAAATCAATTAAAGAAAAAATATGAAGCCCTATAACTCGAATGCTTCGAACGATGGACCTTTTTTCATCAGTGCAAAAATGATTTTCAAAGCTTAAAAAAACGAAAAAAAAAACCCCGACTGACATGCGATTATCTAGTTAAATTGCACAATCATTTGCTGCGCTGACGTAACGACACTGTAGAAGTTTGAGTTCTTAAACAGTATACGGTTGTAATAATATCTACAGGTGCATTTTTAGACCAATTAATTTCAATAATATATTGACAATTCCTTCATCTACGCCATTGGTGTAAATAAAAAGTAGCAAAGGTCATAACACTGAGCCCTAAGGTACTCCACTCGTGATATTAATCCAGTTTGAATGAACTCCATTTATAACAATCACCTGCTTTCTTACATCGAACCAGTTTTCTATCCAATGCGCTAACATTATTCCCACACCTACAGAAAAAACTTTTTAACAATCCTTTTATGTGATAACTTGTCAAATGCTTTCTGAAAATCTAGATACACAACAGCCACACCTGTACTCTCATCAACACAAGTAGTAAACTCTTCAAAGAATGTCAACAGATTTGTAAAGCAATATTTTATTCTAGTGAAACTATGCTGACTATCCATCAAAATTTTAAAATTTGTTGAATACCTTTACAAAGCGTCTTTTTCCAGCCTTTCAAAAACTTTTCCCACCAACGACGTAAAAAAACAAACAAAAAAACTAGTGTACTAAAATCATGCTCTTGGCAGTTGTGTGAAACTAACTAGACAAAATAAAGTTATAATGCCTGATGCTTTTTAACAGCTCAGGGACACAGTTGTTTCTGTCGCATTGTTTGACACAAACTTAACGTCTGAAAAACAACAACACTGCAAAAAATACTTGTCATCAGCTGCCCAACTCCTCTCAGTAACTAATCTACTACAACACAATTGTCATATATGTCCAAAGAGTCTGCACATGGGTTCTTCTTTAAAAATATCTCGATGTTAAGTAAGTATTGCTTAAAAAAAATACTAAACTGTCTTAAATTATATTTATCTTTATATTCCAAATTTGTTGAGAATTTTACCAAATATATGTTTCAGATTAAAAAAGATTGCTGTTGTGTCAGATTAAAAAAAACAATTTGCTGTCATATCACTATTTAAAGACGGTTCAACTTGTAAAAGAAATGACTACATCAAAACTAAGACCCAGCATGAAATGCAAACGCAAAGGGATATCTCCAATTTTTAAAATGTATATTTACGAAAAAGAAATGGCTACTAGCTTCAACGAAAAAACAACTAGCCCCCCTGTTGCACAACGGTATGTCTGCGGACTTACAACGCTAGAAACCGAGTTTCGATACCCGTGGTGGGCAGATAGCCCATTGTATAGCTTTGTGCTTAACTTCAAACAAACAAAAACAACTAGATTAGCACTGCGTGTTCGGCCTGACTATCTGAAAACTTTTATATCACATACTAGCTACTGCGACTATCTTAACTGAAACAACAGACTGGTGATTCAAAACAAGATGAAAAAATAAGTTTATTATTACGATAACACTTGTCAATGAATAAAGCCCTTTGATTCTAAATTTAATGGTACCAGTATCGCTGATGTGCAGTTATTTATAATGGTACTATATGAAGTGAATAATTCATTTTCTTTTAATTACAAAACAATATCTTAATATGAAGCATAGAATTACACCATTAATGTTTTATCAGAACTGCTTCTGCTTCCCACTCTTCTAGATATTTATAGCATAAGTGGATGTAATTTGTTGTAGTACTCAAACTTATGACAGATACTTCATATCTGAAAAAAATTAAAGATTCCCGTTCACTTCAAGGAACAAAAACTTGCTAATAGAATGCGGATATCAAAATTCTCTGAATAGAAATTATTCTGATAATGATTTGGAATTGAAATATAAAACAAATAATAATATCCTAATTACAAAGGTAAGAATGAAACATACATTTTTGTTGATAGATACACATATTGCTTTTATTAGCGTATGTTTATTAAAGACGAGAGTTGTGACAATGTTTATGAATGAAATGAATGAAAACTCTATAACCCGAGCGCTTTCGAAAGGTGGACCTTTCTTATTCAGGGGTAAACTGGGTTGATTTAGTTTTTGTACACATACACACATATGTATATATATATATATATATACTCATATTGGTATTTCATTATATTGATATTATAGCCTAAATGTAGTGCTTTATGTACAGAGTACTATTTTTCTAAAAACTTTTTTTTTGAATACGTCCTCCAGTGGATCAGCGTTAAGTTTACGGACTTAAATATTAAAATCCTGGATTCAGTTCTCCGCAATGAACAGAGAGCAGTTAGCCCATTGTGTAGCTTTGCGCTAACAAAGGGTACAATTTAATGGATAAATGATTTCCTATATACATTAGTTTAATTTATCTATATACACACTTTAATATAAATGAATAGAACAGCCTAAAACACTAAATGAAATAAACAAACAAATAAATCCAGGAAAGATATACAGTACTAATTTTTAAAAAATGATTGTAGAAAGTAAGCGCAGAGTTGAAAAGGCAAGTTATATACAAATATTTATTATCAAAGTGAACAAAACACACTTCTCTCTAGTGACAATAGTGGTTATTTAGCATCTCAACGAATATCATGTAACAGTTCAACAGTCAATAACTCTGTTATCATATTTACTTGCCATGGACCTTTAAGTTGCCAATATTGTTTTATTACTTACCACTATAACTATTTTGATCAAAGTTTTTAATCTTGTATAGATTTAACTATGGGCTGGGCGTGGCCTAGTGATTATTTTGCTGGACTGAGTTGCATCTGTGAGAGCGTTACAACTATGACAGCCAAGATCGTTAATTCGTTAAGAATATCAGCCTATGAGGCGGAGGGTGTTAATGACTATAGGTGGACTCCTTCTGGTCAACAGTTCTAAATTAGTGGTGGCTATACCTGAAACTTAGAAGTTTCTGATCAAACCATTTAACTCATGTGTCGCGTAAGGTGCTGTTCAGATCGCAAATACCAAATGCCATACCAACATTTAAATGTGATAATTGGACAGACAATTTTCACGCTTGCTGATCTAATTTAATGCCTTTGTAAAGCGCATATGTTTGTATTATCAAAATGAAACCTTCCTATCAAGTATATTTATTATCTTTGTTCTCTGTATCTTTAAAAATTGAATTTTCAAGTAAATGTGAAAATGTCGTATACTTAAGACTTCTGATTTTCGGTTTTAACCGACAAAACACCACAATACAAAAAAGAAAGAAATTGTTGTTTTTCCAATAGAACCGGAAATGGGTATTCAGTTTACTTTACATTAATATCTTCACTTTCCCGAGTCAGTGTGCTCGCGAGAATTAGCCTTTCCATACATTGCCTTGGAAGGTATCACTCTGAAGGAAAAGGAACACGTTTCGTCCGTTATCAGCAAGTTTGTTTTTATAATTTCTCACAAGATAATAGCTGCTCTTACAAAGCTTTAACTAAATAGAACTATGTTCTGTACCTGTTATTACTCCCAAAAGAGAAATTAGTGTACAGAATATACGGTATGTTAGTATATTCATCACAGTACCAAAAGTGAAAACTCCGAAAAACATCGATTTTAAGATAATTAAATAAAACTATAAAACAAACAATGAAAAACATAAGCCCTACGTATACTGAATAGTGGTCAAGACAACGAGTGAAGTAGTTTCGGAGTTAGCGCTTTTGAAAACTAACACAATCTGAGAAGTAGTAAATTCTGTAGTATAATTAGACATCAAAGCTGATATCGAACAATCTGACAGTTCTTTTTCAACTTTGGCATCGAACCTCAGTCAAGCAACTGGTGAAAGTTCTCAACTTTTTATGCTATTTAATCAATCTTAAAGAGAATAGTAATACATTCAAGCAAAATAATTAAATTATTCTTTGTTAAAAATAGGGATAAGAGTATAATAATGAACATTGATGTTCAATAAAGCTTACTGAAAACAAAAACTCTACTTATTTTGTTGTACATAAAGAATCAAAACTAAAATGTTATTTCGATATAGAAATGAAAGTATTGTTTCAGGCAAAAACATAATTTGTAAAACAAAATTTAAGAGACAATATGTTGCGGATATGAGTTTTTATATTGTGTTAATTTTACGAGAATGTTTGTAAAGAATGTACATACGTCTTCATTGAAATACTCATTAAACAGTCAAACAATGTGTTCTATTATTACTCAAGAAACGTTAAGAGAAAATGAAGCACTCAAACTGTATTGAAGTAAAAGATATATTTAAAATAATGAAAAATCAAGCCAGCTTAGCAGAAAACATTCGCCAGCCGAGTATTTTTTATTTATTTGTGTATAATGTAATTTTAAACAATCTATTGTGAATACAGTGTGAGATCTCAGGTGTTTCTATAAAGACTTCTAATTACACTATTTTATTTTTACAGAAGTAACAAAGTCATGTGACGAATTACTTCACCAGGCAGTGTGGTGTGTGGCAGGCGTCTTTGTTCACTACCACTTGGCAGCAATAAATATTGTCATGGAATATACCAAATTTTCTGTGATGTGACATTCGTGAAGTAAGATTTACGATAGCTAAAACAAGTGAAGTTACTACATGTGAGCAGACAAATCTTTCAAAATCCGTTTACGTCCACAATACTGAAGACCCAAATATATACACTAGTAACGTACATCAAGGTTATTGATAAATTCGTTGACTCGAAAATCATGTTTTGGTGGCAACTTTCAACAACATAAAATCCACTAGACCAGGTTCTCATGTAAAACTTTAGATAAGTTTAAGGTTCGATCCCTTACTTCAAAAAACAAAACACTAAATGAAACTCTCAGAATATTGTTTTGGTGTTAATGAAATTCTTCTCAAAGTAAGGCTACTTTGGCTCAAGGTCATTCTCTTATTACCTTGATTTGCTCTGTAATAATGGTTTTAACATGTTCATGATATTTAAGACACTCGGTGCAATTAGTGGAAAATACAATAAGTGTTATTCAACTATTTTTTATAACTTTCATTGGTTGAGGTCTGATCAATCATATCTAAGTCTGTCAATCACAGAATAATGAAGGTAGTTACAATGAAAATAACAAAGATTATTTTTTCTAACTATTCCTTCTGTTTTGCATGCTTATCATTCTGTTTAGATTGGATTCTAACGTTTTTAGAAGACCTCACTTTAACTACAACAGGTGTTCAATAGCGACAGCATGTACACAATCACACCTCCCCACCTTGCACTTACAACTGAGACAAGAGTAAATATGACTTTCGGACATTCTCCCATTGACACAAACGGGGGAAGGAAATTATATAAGAGTTGAGTCAATAAACTCAATATATGCATTTTTATAAAGTAATAATAATAATCTATCGTTGGAAGGTAGTTTTAGTACTTTTTATCAATTGCCGAGTATTGTAATGAACAAATCAGCACCCACTGGTGCACGATCGACTCATAATTTTAAGATCCAATCAATATCTAAAGAGAAACTTCTAAGAAAACATTTTTGTTGAGTTGTTATGATGTTCAATTACGTCAAAGAGATGTCGTCACACCCATCTGTGAAATCAATAATGATAAAAAGAGTTCAGCCGCGAAAGAAAACTAACATGAAAATATTTGCTTTATAAGATACTTTAAAAACAATCTGTTTCTTCCAAACGCTGGGTATCTTAGTGCCAAAGTACATAGAGTGAAAATATCTTAATTATGATAACGTTTAAAATTGTTGCTACAAAACGCCACTACAAAGATAAATATTAAAACGACTCTGCTGACAGTACATGTTTTAATACCAAATCTTGTGTAACATGATAACAATATAACCATTGTTGCGTATTAGAATTTTAAATGGTGTAAAATTGAGTTAACTGATAATTTAAATTTAGTAGTTGAATTGTACTTTGGATTTGGTATTCAAATATATGCTTATATGTAGTCAGTTTATGATATTTGCCAACAAGATTGATACACACAGTTTTCTTTTATACAAATACGTTTTAATATACACACAACAATACAATTTACAATAACAGTTATTAGAAATAGTTTTTACAAACAATGATTTATAAATAAAAGTTTCACAAACTTACAAGCAATATAAAGTCTTCCTTTTACTTTTGGGCCC
>NW_013665613.1:657456-662240 GCF_000517525.1 Limulus polyphemus
CGATGAGCGAGTTAATTACGAGTTGATGTAGGTACGATTAGCTTAACAATAACAGGGAGCTACCTAGCCCTATAGTCTTCACTGTTCATACACCTATTAGAGATTTAGTTTCTACCAATGACGTTAGGTAATGTTTTCCTAAAAATACTAATGTCGAGTGAGAATCCACTGAAGTTAAATGAGTTGTAATGTTCGAACTTTGTAAGTGTTCCTGGTCAAATATCTGAATTTTTCCGATTGATAAGCGTTATAACAATCACAGTTATAGCTTCTGAAGTTTTATAGCATACTGACAATAGCGAACTAATAATAGACACTCTCCTTGGCGCGTCGCGTTGGTTATATTTATAGCCGTGGGAAGATTTTCTAGAAAATTCAGATTACGTAACTGTACAATTTAAGTGTTTACGTACACACATATATTGTTTATTCTTACTCTCGAGAATCTTCTACAACTTTGGAGAATAGGCGGGAGTTTCGCAATACATATCTAACAGTATAAGCCATGCATGTTTCTAAATATAAATTTAATCTAAACAACGTCGATATTAAAATAAATATATAATAACAAATTCGTTACACCATTACGTAAAATGTTTATAACAAAATAAAATAAAATGTTTCATATTTGTACACAATGTTTAAGATAAGTCATAACGAACCCGCCAATAAAGGAAAACAAAATGATTTCACAAAAGTGATTTATGGTTGATCTCTGCATTGATAAGGGTGATTAGCCCTTCGATCATTTATAACGTTAGACTGATTCAGTAATTTTGCAAATACAGTTATGAACAACGATTTATTGAGATGCTTTAAGTTTGGATTTCCTTTATTGGATATTCACAACGGTCTACGTGTATTTTAAACACCATTTCTGAAATGCATTAGCCCGTAAAAATATAAAGTCGGGATATGGTATTCTATTTACTGAATGAAGAAGAACTAATTCATATCTGTAGCCTGCTTTACATGCTTAATAATGTTTATAAACAATTTTTCCCTTAAATAGTATAAAATCAACTCGACAACAGTTTAAGTCAAACTATTTAATTAAACTAGATTGAAAGTTTTATTCACAATCACTTCTTGATCGGTAACAACCACATTCAATGATTATATGTAAATCAATCATGTATACAAAGAAAATAGCATCGTGCATAGATTTCACATGTGATTTCTGGGAGGGTTCTTTCATGTGTTTTAAACTATCATGGGTTTTGCGTAAATCTTTTCTAAGTGGACCTCGGGGATCGGGTGTACGTAAAAATTCTAGTAAATGTTTCGCAAGTGCAAAGTCTGTTTGTTTGTAATTAAGCACAAAGCTACACAATGGGCTATCTGTGCTCTACCCACCACGGGTATCGAAACCCGGTTTCTATTGTTGTAAAGCCGCAGACATACCGCTGTGGCACTGGGGGGGGGTGTAAATGCAGAATAAAAGGTTTTAAAGATCGTGGATATGTGTATGTGTGTATCTATATATATGTGTGTGTGTGTGTGTGCGCGTGCGTCTATTGTAAAATAAAATAGATTAATGTTATCTAGGTCAGTTTGAAAATAGTAAAAAACAAACAAAAACTATCAACTTTATTCCTTGTAAGGAATAAGTTAAAATACATTTTTAAATTTTATTTTAGGCCAAAGAGTTACGCAATAAAATAATTAATATTCTGGACTATGAAACAAACCTATTTAAAAATATCCTTAACTGTAAGTAAAGATATACGTGAAGGTATAGCCTCCACCATTAAATTAGAAAAACAGGGCTTTAGTATCTACTATATTTTAAGAATCACCCTTTAGTTTAACTTTCACCATACAAAGAAGAGAATTAATAGCTGCAAATTATAACAGGTACACACGAAGAATAAATTATGAGCAGTAATATCCAATATATTTCGGGAGGCAGCATTGACTATACTTTGAGATAGTCACCCACGTGTTGTAATTTCCACCATATACGAAGAATATTTATGAGCAGTAATATTCCACAAATTTCCAGAGGCAGCATAAGGTTGTAACATCAACTGTTCTTTCAGACAGTCACCCACGTGTTGTAATTTCCAACATATATGAAGAAGAACTATGAACAGTGGCATCCACCATATTTTACGAAATTATAAGTAATTATAACCTCCATTATACAATAGGAAGAATCAATCTGAAAGTATTATTTTCACCATATAAGAAGAACTGAGAGAAATTGCTCTTGTCATATTAAAAAAGCCAGTCTTGGATCATAGCCTCCAATAAAAATAAAATAAGAAACATTAATTAGGGGATCTAATTTTCACCATACAAAAAGAAAAATAATGAGATAGTGTTCATTATATTTTAAAAAAACAGCCTGTATGTTGTCATCTCAATCACATAAGAGTGAAAAATGACCATGGGTTGTAATGTTTATAGGCAATGCTCCAGGCAACATACAGGACATATCTGAGACTACAAGATTTAACACAGGTGAAAAATAACTAAAATATGTAACTTTCAACATGAATAAAGGACCAATTAACGACTTTCATTTCTTCTATAGATAACGAACTAGAGACTCTTTCGTACCTGAAGAAGAACCAGAGAGTTAACCATACTTTAAGAAGAAGTAAGAGTAGATACCTCCTCTATAAGTGAAAAGAAAAGAGTAATAATTTCAGCTAAAAACGAATCACGGAAAGTACCAAGAGTTAAACATCAAGAAAACAATAAAAATGGTAACATGATTGTCATCCACCTTATGTGGTGAAGAATAAGATGCATAAACATTTACTACATTTAAAAGACAACCAAAACAGTGACCTTCACTGAAAGTGATTGCGTAGATAGAAGTATTACCTAAATGAAGCACTACCCACTGTCTGCAACTATTTCATCACCAGTACCTATGACAACATGTAATAAACAACAAATCCATTCCAGCTAAGAAGAATACATTCAGGAAACACCGAACCGCTGAAATAATAAACCAACTCAAACTGAAGTTATTTCATCCTCCACAGCCTCAATAATGGCCCCCAATTAGCTGTATAATTCATACCATAATCTTCCCCCTCTCTTTCTTTCACTTTTTTTTTCGTTTCCTGTCGTACCATACATTTCCAAGGAAAATATACACATCCTAATCATTTCTGATACCCCAACTCCAAACCCACGTTATAAGAACCCTTCATAAGAAGATAAAGAAGACTCACATCCTTGAACATCCTTGGGGGTGGGGATCCTTACTACGCAAAAACCAACCACATTTTTCTTTTTTATTTGTTGAACTTTCACCACACAATCAGAAAACAAGAATAATTTTTCGCTGTGCTCTAATAAACCGAGATACTTAAGCTCGACAGACTCTACTATCTGCTCTTTGTTACTTATAAAAATGCTTTCATTTTTCTAATTTATGAAAATATCATTATATGAAATAAGTTTCGTAAATGTCGAGCGAAAGAGCATCGTTTGAAAGACGCAGCATGCAAAGCAATAGTTTATGAAGGGCAGAACAATTTTATTTTTAATACCATTTTATAGTACTACCGTATTTATACATTAATTTTGGACTGGCAACAATATCATATGTTGTTGATATATATGATTACTTTTCTGACATTTTGCAGGTCTTAATATGCGTTATCGCACTGCAAAAGTATGAGAAAATAACAGTTTAAAAACTCGGAACAAATAGTTGACCAAATGATTCAACAAACACCACTATTCGTTGGTAAAAGAGTAGCCCAAGAGTTGGCGGTGGGTGTTGATGATTAGCTGCCTTCCCTCTAGTCTTACACTGCTAAATTAGGGAGGGCTAGAGCAAATAGCCCTCGTGTAGCTTTGCATGAAATTCAAGACAAACAAACAAACAATTCAACATACACTGTGTATAGAACAACTTGAGTGTTCCTGAGTCATGCATGCTCATTAGTTTGGCAAACACTTGGCATGTTTTCGTTGTAGTGCCAATAAAGATATCTGAAAAACACATTATACAATTTTTAAAGACTTCCTGTTGGCGACAATGTGAGCGAAACTGTAAAAAAGAGTGAAGTTTAAAATGTTAAGATAGTTCTATGTTCTACTTGATTTGTTTCCAAGCAGCTTGATAAACAACTTATAATCTAATAAAAAAGCCATGTGAGCAAAACCAAGCCAAAAACTTTATAACTAAATATTTGAATTTGATCTTGTCACCCCCGTCCCTCTCTCTCCGGTGGCTCAGCGGTAAGTCTGAGGGTTTATAACACTAAAAACCGGATTTCGAAACTTTAGGGAGGTAAAGCACAAATAAACCAATGTGTAGTTTTGAACTTTACAGCAAACAAAAAGTGTCTATCTCTAGGCTTTACTTCTGTACAACATTATTTCAAATTAAAAAAAAGCACAAATTGTTTATGGTTGAAATGAATATTATTTTTGCTACATGACATGAATTGTTCTTTTTTAATAAAATTAAAGCTTCATTTGTTTAAACATTACATCTTTGCATCGGTAATAGTAAATATACCTTATTTTAATTGTCTATTGGCAAACGTAAGTATATTCTTTTTTATATTCCCTTTTTGCATTTTCTTATTATATTTTATTAATATCTTGGCCCGGCATGGGCAGGTGGTTAGGGCGCTCGACTCGTAATCTGTGGGTCGCGAGTTCGAATCCCCGTCACACCATACATGCTCGCCCTTTCAGCCGTTCGGGGCGTTATAATGTGACGATCAATGCCACTATTCGTTGGTAAAAGGATAGCCCAAGAGTTGGCTGTGGGTGGTGATGAATAGTTGCCTTCCCTCTAGCCTTAC
>NW_013665613.1:662250-670745 GCF_000517525.1 Limulus polyphemus
AGCCTTACACTGCTAAATTAGGGACAGCTAGCGCAGATAGCCTTCGTGTAGCTTTGCGCGAAATTCATAACAAACAATTAATATCTTATCATCAACGTTTCCTTATAAAATGAAAACTAGTATTGCGAAATCATTTATCATCTATACTGCATCATTCAGCTTTTAATTAAAAAACTAAAACAAGCAGTATTAACTTCTGGTTGTTTTTAGTTTTTACTTCTTGGGTGAAACACATTCCTTCCTATATGTTAGAACATTCTGTGCTGTTTAATATGATTACGAAAATACCGTCTTAGTACATGTATCATGCCCTGTGAACACTTAATTGCATAACAAGATGCAGACTGTTATCTATGCCAGTGAAGGACGCAATGCCTAGAGTTAGACAGTAAAAATAAAAACTTTACAATAAACTATTCACTGCAAATGGCTGTTTGGGCGCCATACTTCCCCTCATTGCCGCAAGTTTCCTGATCAATCATAGCCGAGTCTGGGTCAAGTTTTAAAATATACATGATTGAGAAAGAAGACGTTTTTGATGTTTAGATATCAATGACATCAAATATCTATTACTGCAAAAAATGTCCTGGAAGGAACTTGAGTCATTACCAAATATTTTCAAATACAAACTTTATATACTGTATATGCTAAACATATATAAGACCGTCATAAGTATATTAAGATTTCAAATCAACATTGTACGTAAAGCTGAAATTTGTATATTTTATACATTATAATTATCAGAATAAAATAAGATGTAAACAAAACATATGTTATGTTTTGCGTACAGATAATGAATTAGTACTTACATTAGCCTTTAATAAAATAATGTGGAAAAGACCGATAACAAGAAAAAAAAATCATTCGAATACACGGGAACGCATCCTGCTCCCCCCCCCCCCATAAAAACAGATCTTCTAAAATACACTTTATAGTCCCTACATGCGTTCCAACCTATCAAACTGTGAAAACTAAGCTGAAATAGCAAACATAGTAGACAACCCTTTTGGAATTAGAGGATGATAAAAGCAATATTTTAGAATCCCTTAAAAATACTTTATAACTGAGGTTATTGATAAACATACCCATGCATATATATTTCGGAGACGAATGCGGCCCAGTGGTTATTGTAGCATTACTCGGGGGTGGGGAATATATATATATATATATATATATACGTGCAAATCTTTGGGACAGTGGGTACGTTATAAAAGTGACGGTTAAATCTCACTATTCAATCTGACAAAATTAACTCAAGAGTTGGCAGTGAGTGGTGTTGACTAGCTGTCTTGACTCTGGTTTATTACTTCACAATTAGGGACGGCTAGCGCAGGTAAACCTCGTGTACTTTTGCGGGAAACTAAAAAAAAACAAACAAACAAATATACATTTTTCCTTTTATTCGAAAAGCGTTCCTTATGGGTTAATTTTGTATAACGAATCTTACTTACTGAAATACGAGTATTCTATTTATAAATCTAACCAAACAATGCATTAAAGTTACTCAGAAATAAAATGTTTGTCATGCACCAAAGAAATTCCATGTTTATTAAAACCATTAATGAAAATATTAAATTGCTTTCTGCGTGCATAGTTATATAAATATATTTTTGTGTGTCTGTATGAGATATTACAGAGTGTGTAATAAGTACGTCGTCATAAATATTTTTAATCCTTAACAATTAATCATAGAAAATTAGTAATCAGGAAAATATCTGTTTAAGTAATGTAAAGGACAAACACACATTTGTTAACTTGCTGCTACTATCCTTTTCTATCCTAGAAATGTATTTTACTTTACTTAGCCTCGTTTCTGAAAATATATGATTGATTTCTATAACAGTTACATATCTATTAAAGACAAAGTTAATAATGTTACAAAATTCTAATCAAACTTTCTCGAGTACCTGGTTGACTTTAAGAAGCAATTTTTACCTAGAGCATAAACAAACTGATAAATATTTTTTAAACCTATTTTACATATATGCAACACTGAATTAGCAGAGAAAGTAAAATATGTTGCTGTATACTTTTAACAGAACCTGAAGTGTTTGAAAAATTGATCGTGAACAAAATTGTGTGGAAATCTTCTTAAGCGTGGAAAAGTATGTTTGTGACTATAGGTTCAGTTTGTAAGAGAGAAAACAAATATTAGGAAAAAAGACAACCCGAAAGCTAGCAATAGATCTGTTTTGTTACTTATAAGTGATTCTAATTTATAGACTTCCCAACACAGCACAAATAACAAATAAATATAATTAAACTTTATGAAGTTTTGAAATAGCTATTTGTGGGAAAAACGATTTATTTCTGTGCAACGTTTTGTCTCTAACAATGAGAAAGGTATAAGTACATTCAAACTGTAAATCATAAAATCAAATAATTGGTTTATGATACTAGCTCTCCTGGTTTTAAATGTAATTAGCATAATATATATATATAATGACGCTCCTGATGTTTTATGAATTAATGTTAAATTTTAATTCCTTGATTCTTAGTGCTTCAAATTTTTTTATAATTTTGTTTACGGTTTTCTCTCTATATAATACTTTAATATTTTTAAAGTATACTTCGTGTTGTTTTTTAATCATATGTTAATTTACGTTTGACTATTTTCGTTTTCCATGTTCCTTACATTTGGTCGTTATTTTCGTACCCGTTTTTCTTGTATAGAAACTTTCGTAGACTATACATTCTATTTTATACACTGTGTCATTGCCATATTTGTCGTTATTACATAACTTGGGTATAAAACTTTTAATGTTAGTTCCTGGTTTAGTTACGATTTTAGTTTTTACGTTTTTATTTTTTGCTTAATTTGTACCATAATTTCACTAATTTTTCACTAATAACACCTACAAGCGGTATTAAACTAAAATATATTTCTTCTCTTGCTCTTCCTGGGTGTTTTGGTCAGTTCTCTTGTTGTTCTTGCATGTGTTAATTGTTTCTTGGTTTGTTGTTTACTTCATTGTGTCATCAATTACGCTTAGAAGGTATTCATATTTTGTTTTGAAACATTCTCTTACGTATTAAATTTAGTTTTTCACGTTTTAATTGGTGCATAGTCTTACTGTTATTATCATATACCCTTTTAATGTTGCGATTTTTATTTTTTATCATGTGCGGAAAACAAGCTTACATATGTTCCATCGTGAGTCTTCTTTTGTTGAATTTGCAAACTAAGTATTTCTTTTTTCTTCATGTTCACGTTTAGGAAGTTTATACAACAATTTTCCCCTTTTTTCTGTTGGGATTTTATGTTTTTATGTTGTTTGTTAATGTGTTCAAAAAATATACATAATTTCTTCTGACAATTTTCTATTTGCATCGTCGTTTGCACCACACAATTTGTATTGTAAGGATTTCAATAACCCAAAATACGATAAAAGATAAGAATATTCAAGGTAATATGTCATTATATATATGTGTGTGTGTGTGAATCTGCAAATGTTCATGTAAGAAAACTAGAAAATAGACATGTTCATTGCTCAAAATCTATTGGCGAATTAAAAGAAACGTTTTTTTCGTTTCCCATTCTGAATATGATAATTTACAAATGGAATTGTAATATGAAAAATCTTTTATGTTATCAGATTTAGATTTTTTATTAAACCAATTAATATTTAAATTCTTTAGTATTTTGCTCAAGGTATACAAACTTGAGGGTATATCACTTTAAAACACTAACATAAATTTTATATTGGGTTTTATTATTAATTACTTGTCAGTTTTAAGAAAATTAGGGGCAGTAAACATGCAAAAGCAATATTCAATTTTCATTTTCATACTTCAATATAATAGGAAAATTCAAAATCGTGACTTTCTTACCTATCATCGATTTGGCTGTCTTTTGAGCTATTGATACATATGTGTATAATTACAAATCTCGTGCATGCAACTCACGAATACAAGTAACAAGAGTCATGATACAGAAAGACACATATTTTTTTATCAAAATAAAATTCCATAGTCTACTAGTCTGGTAGAGAGCACACATGGTAAAGTTAGGATGTGGGGGAGTCTTTGGGGTTATTGACCTGTTTAAGATCACGTGGATTACTTCATTCTTTCTTCAGTACATTAAGTTCTTATGACGACATACAGACTGTGCACATGTAGAAAGTGCATCGTAAGTTTGCTTGTTAACATTCTGTCATGCACTAGAGTAAGGTATATTTACATTTATTTTATTCTTTAGTTAAATAATCAAGTAGAAACACCGTGTAATAAAAAGTAGAAAATGTAATAGCGTTTTTATTTAAAGTAGAAGAATGTAGTTAGCTTAACGATGTACAAATGTGTCTTTTTCAAAAATTTCTTGCTGTGAGCCTAGGTGCTCCATTTAGGTAAGGCAGGGGCAGTTGACCGTGTGCTCAATATCATTTGTTTATTAGAGGCACACATATGTATAAAATATATGCACTATTTGAATGACTATTAAATAATACAGGTAATACTCAGAGCAAATGCTCCCAAAATAGACTTATTTCTACATTTAATATTTTGAAAAAATCAAAACTCTGGCCATCAATAAAAGTAGTTTCCATTCCGTATTAAGACCTGAAGTGGTACTTTTGTGTGAACCCTGTCTTTTTGTGTGTGGAAAGCTTTGTTTTCCAAATAAAAAGTTGGCAATGATTCTTAGTTTCACTTCTGTTTTTGTTTTGTTACTTTGCGATTAACAAAGTGATGCGCAACGCATTTTGACAGTAACCTAAAAAACAAAATGATGCATCGTTTGCTAGTATATTGAGGTGTTCTTGTATTCTCAATGAAATATACAGATGACAATGCATTTTGAACAATGTATATTTGTTTCACGTTTTCAATATCAGAAAGTAATAATGATATAGTGCAAAAGTTTTTGTACGTGTTGTAATTCGAATGAAAATATAACATTGAAAAGCAAGGCAATTGAAATACATTGAATACCTTTCGCTGTGAGTAAGAAAGTCTCTTTGTTAAATTTTGCGCAAAGCTACTCACGGGCTATCTGCTTTAGCCATCCTTAATTCAAAAGTGGCAGATATCTAACTCTTGATTTATTCTTTACCAACGAATAATGGGATTCACCGTTACATTATAACTCCTCTATGGCTGAAAAGGTGAGCATGTTCTGTGAGATTGTGAGTCGAGTGCCATAACCACTTGGCTATACCAGAAAGAATTACTAGGGAAATTTACAAATGACCCTACGTTTAATTTCAGCAAATGAGACTTTGACACCACCAAGAAACTAAAGCACGTAAAATATGAAACTGAAGACCTACAGAAATTCTCCATTAGCCATGATTTCTACTACGTAGCCAAAACGACAAACTTTACTCTTGTCAGGCATTCCATCTTAATATGTACAGCTTAGAAATTATCATCCCTATACAGTTAACGTAAATACAAAAGATGATTTTATACAGGCTCGGTTTTACTGAAGAAAACGTTAACAAACATACGACTCTCAATGACGAAGAATAGTGTCACGCATGGGGTAACCCATGTTATTCTGTGTATTAGTTTAGCCAGAAACAATGGCTCATCACATCTTTTACTATTAGTATATGAATAGTGTCTGAAACTACTGTACAATATAAAGCCAAGACATTCTGCATAAGATGGAAGGGTAAAAATTAAATGTGTAAAATTTTCGTTTTTAATTTCTATTTAAATTAATCTTATCACTAAATGTTATTCTGTATTATTTCGAGTATAAGGTAATACGTTCATACATCATTCGATTAAAGTAAAAGCGCTACATATTATCCTCCCGTAAGTTGTTAACATAGGTTACTATACTATAATGATATTAAGATAATAATTATATGTGTTTACATTATGCTTAACATTTAATAAATAACTTATATTGTCATTTTGAGATTTCTCATTTTCCTTTGCCACCATCAGTGTGTTGCGTGACAATAAGTTAAAGCACTGTGAGTTCTATATCATTATAATTACATTTTCATTCAACCAATTATTATTTCAATTTTAAAATATTTTACTCAAAATACACAAAATTATATATTTATAATACGTTTATATAAGTTTGATATTGGGTTTTATTATGAATTCTTTGGAAATTGTACGAAACTTGGGGCAGTCAAATAACATTGTTTACGGTATTTGAATAGTTATTAAATAACATAGGAAATAATCAGAGCAAATGCTCCCACAATGGAACATATTCTAGTGTGTCGTCCTTGGCTCAAAAATATAAAAGAGAATAAATAATGGTTGCGTTATAAATTGAGAGTCAAACCCATTATTCATTGGTACTAGAGTAGCTCAAGCGTTGGGGGTGGGTGGTGTTGATTAACTGCCTTCCCTCCAGTCTATCTCTTCAAAATTAGGGACAGCTAGCGTAGATAACTCTCGAGTAGCTTTGTGCAAAATTCAACAAAGAAAAACCAAATGTTTTTCATTCCCATCCCTACCTTCTTCTTTTTCTTATTCTTCCAACCCCTAGTTCCTCATTTGCATAAGCTAAAGGTTGAAATCTGTTATTTAATAGAACCTGTTCATTATAATTAAATACTCTACTACCAGCCCTATTGGTATGTTTTTAAATTCCCGAAAGTCATTATTAGTCACCGTATTCTTCACATTCAAAATCTTAAGTTCCTCCTTAAATCTTGATGCCATTTCCTACAGTTTACCCTTCTCTTTATTCATGTCTTTTACCCCATTTAAGATAACCTCAAATATTTCATCCAACCTAAAAAACTCTACACACAAATTGTACATATTCACTACTAGCTTCCTTAAATGTGCAAGCCAATCCCAAGTTCCCAAATCAAATCTACTCCAGCACCCATCGCACCTTACAAACTGTGTACACACATACACCACTTGTAACTATTGTAGAGCCCCCCAGTGGCACAGCGGTATGTCTGCGGACTTACAACGCTAGAATCCGGGTTTAGATACCCGTGGTGGGCAGAGCACAGATAGCCCTCGTGTAGCTTTGTGCATAATTAAAAACAAACAAACAAACAAACTATTGTAGCCTGGAATTGAAATAAATAAGCAACGCTAAATACAAGTAATTGAAGTAGCCTATTGACAAATCTATTTAGCCAAGTATTAAATATATTACATTATTTTATTATTAACTTACCTTCTCACTAAAGTAACTAAGTTTATCTTTAAAATAAGAAATGTCAAATAATTATTCTTTAGATGATATTTATATAATGGTACAATATACTAGTTAGCCTATTTGATATCTTACTAATAAGCTTAAACTAATTTGTGGTTAAATTCGCGTTACAATCATTAAGCCAAACTGCAGATTAAACACTATTAAACTGTAGATATATGTAAAAATAGACTTACCCTTCTTACCAGTGAAACCTATTTATTTCAGTCTAATAATTAATAATTATATTATCCTATAACTCAGTAGCAGTAGTTACCTAAAAACTATAAAAAATTCCCAATGATCCAGTATTAAGCCAAAATTAGTAAATTTATGCTTATCTGTACTGGTAGTAACAAAGCCTAAAAGTGTCCAATCCCAACTGCACTAACTAAAATAACAGTTTTAGACTTCACAAATATTGAAATTATACTTATTTTCTTCATAAGAACGTTATAAGCTACAGCTACAAGTATTTCTTTGTCGCAGAGCTCAACTCTTCCAACTATTTGGTTTTTTGAATGGCACTTCACGTATGTAAAGGCCAATGTGAGTGTTCTTACAATGAATTTGATTTGAAATCACGTGTCAAATTTAAGAATATTGCAGTTAAATTAAGAAAAGAAAATTATTTGTTGTTGTTGTTTTTAGCATTGAAGCTTGTTTTGGTTGCAGTAAATACTAATAGGAAGGTAATAAGTTTTTGTAGATGTGAATTAACGGATTGGGGTCATTGATGTAGAGGTCGATGGAATATTGCAAGCTTCGTTGGTGGTAGCTTCAATGAAAAGTGACACAACATCAAAGCTAGCCATTAAAGCTTTAGTGTTTAATTGATTTATTGTGTTCTGAAATTAAAAAAACGTTGTTTAAAAAACGGGGCCTGCAGATGTTACATATGGTGTAAGCGCCTTAGCTATATATCTGTCAAAACTGTAGTTGAAAGAGTCATAAGACGATAATATGGATCATATAAGGTAGTCTAGTTTGTGTGGCTTAGGAACGCCATATAGTCGGGATGTGAGTGAATTAGTCTCATGGAAATAAAAATAAAGGTCTTCAGTTATTAAGTTACCTTTTTTAGTAACAGAATTGTTTTTCGTGTGAGTATGTTGGGGATGTGTTTGATTTTTTTTTATCGGAAAGGATATCATATATTTTGTAGATGTTTTCAGTATTAGTCATAATTACAGTAGTGTTGCCCTTCTCAACTATTAGAATTAGAGGTAGATGCATTTTAGATGCGTGTTAAACTTGTCATAAAGTTTTATTCATTACCCATTTAAGTCGTCTTTAAACTTCATTTTGCTTACTTGTTACCCCCCACCCCCACCCATTGGCAAAGCGGTATGTCTGCGGG
>NW_013665613.1:671018-677715 GCF_000517525.1 Limulus polyphemus
CGTGGTGGGCAGAGCACAGATAGCCCCTTGTGTAGCTTTGTGCTTAATTTCAAACAAACAAACAAAAAAAAACTTATTTGTTGAAGTAATGGACAGTGACCATGACCATCACATAGTGATTACATTTCTCAGTTTCTAGTAGAAGAACAACTTTATCTAGGGTGATTCGTTTGAGGAGAGAACTTACAACATTTTTGCCAAACTTTTCTCGAATGTAATTAGTTCTTTATTTGAATAGCACATGTGATACAACGTCAGCTCAATTATTTAAAATATTTAGGTACATGTGACAAGTAAAAAAACTCTTATGTACATTCACCAAAGTGCATGACACTCCTCCTTTCTCTTCAATCCTTATATTATACAAAGTCTGAAGTATCTCCTGTCTTAAAGCTCTGGAAGCAGTAGTAAAATTACAGGTGGGCTACCATGTCTAGGTATATCGTGTCATTCTCCACTTGAAAGTAAATATAAAAGAGTCAAGAATAATGCACGTCAGTAGTACATTTTACCAGTTTCTGATAGCTACACCTTAACTTGCTGCACAGCAAGAAGTGCCACAGTTATGGTTGCTCATTTATGGTGTCTATGGAGAATTGTAACTGCTTGTGTGGTTCATCATCACAAAACATTCAATAAATAGACAATGATCTTCCAGAATGGTTTGATAATCCATCAGTATTTCCTTGTTTATGACCCTGGAAGTGTTTCTTTTTTTCTTGTTTTTAGAGCAAAGCCACATTTGGCTGTCTGCTGTGTCCACTGAGTGGAGTCGAACTCCGGATTTTAGCATTGCAAGTCCGTAAACTTACCGCTGTCCCACCGGGGAATCCTTGGCAGCGTTGTACAATGAAGTTGTTCACTTGCAGCTTTATTCTCCAATGCATAAACGTACCTTCCAGATTGTTTGAAGTTTACCAGTCATTTCAATGATACATGGTTGGCTCAAAAACTCATTAACATACAGAGTTTTGACAGTAACATTTGACAAGCACTACAGGTGCAAGAAGTCCCTTCTTCATTAGTAGCTAGCGTTTGACTCACATACGTGTTTACATGCTCCATACCAGCATTTCCCAAACTATGTTCCACGAACACTGGTGTTTCGTCTGAGATTGATAGGTGTTCCGTGAAAAAAAATCATGGTTTTAAATTTTAATAAAATATTTAATACTTTTTGTATGATCATAACTTTTTATGAAATATTTTCCTATGAATTAGACTTAGATAATATCGATTTCGCGTTGAAGAAGAATTATCTATTCTACATAATATCTTAGTGGAGAGGTTTGTACCAAAAATATATTATAAGCATAAAAATGTAAAAATTCATTAATATGTAATTTGATTAAATGAATAATATACAAATCTAGAGGGCGCTGCGCGCAAAACATACCATATACACCAATATGTCACGTGTCTAGTGTTCCATAAGCCATTTCTCAGCTGAATAATGTTTCGTGGCCAAAAAAGTTTAGGAAACGCTTCTCCACACAATCCTCTTTCTGTGACAAAACCTCCTCCAGGATGAATGGACAGTCATGACAAAGATAAGCTAGAACCAGTGCTTGGGCTAATGATTACTTCAAAGGTTGAAATTTGTCTTTATATTTATTTGTCCACACAAAGCATGTAACAAACTTAGACAGTGCAAACAGATCTACTTTCATTACCCAGTTAAACTTCCTAGTGTGTTGAACCAATATATGCCTTCTATTTCATCCAGATATTCATCTGTTTATGACAGAGGAAAGGTATTAAAGTAGATTACTGCATTCATCCATAAACAATTCACAGAGAGACTTAGCATTCTCTTCTTTCAAACAATCGCCACTGGAGATAACTAAGTACTCTCCAAAGATTCTATTATTGTGTCCTTGAACATCCAACCAGTTTATGTGCTGGTAACTTCCTTGGTACTGGAAGCCTGCACGATAGCTATTTTATCAGATGCATGTTACCTGTGCCTATGTGATGTTATGTGAGCATGGTTTCACCCAAATGGCCGTCTAGTCCTATAAACATATCACCAACTGTCTTGAGCAATTCAAGGAGTTAACATTTCTATGTTAAGCTAAGATTGTTTGCACAATCGTCAGCTAGAGACTGAAATATGTATATTTGTTCTCAGATGCAGAACAGTGGCCTAGATGCTATAAACTCATTATACTTGCACCACTTCTGCTTTCATCACTTTGTTGATAACCATTACAGCTGTAATCCGAATAGCCAAATGTCTGTAGTAACAAACTAGCATTGGTACAATGTCAGCACACATCTTCTCGACATGTACGCAACACGTCCATTATTATTGAGTCAAATCTGATTGGCACTGGATGATTTTGCTATAGAACAGCAGTTCACCTATTTCACAGTAAAAACACGTGGACAATTTACGAAGTAAATCCATTTCTGAAAAGCCAATTCCTGAATCCAGATCAGAGAAAACTGTTTTTGTATGGCACATGATCTTGCCAAGACCAAGTTGGAGATGCACCTCTCTACTCAGGTCTAGCCTTTCATCATTTGCCAAGCAGAGTTTGTGCTAATCACTAAACACGGTGCCTGTCCATGAAATGCCCGATATATAGCAGGACCGAGTAAGTCCCTGGCAGCTTCCTACCAGTACAATTTCAAGTTAGTGTCAATCTATTATTATCAGTATATACCATAGGATGGCAAGTACATCGTTCTCCAAACCAGTTGCCATGACGTAGTTACAAGCTGGAAACCAGATCAAACTAGGTGAAGTTTATTGTTGACCTTCCTATGGCAATTACAATGGTACTCATATCTGATTGTCCTGTCTTGTGGAATTCCTGAAACTTGTAACTAAGTAAACCACAGTTGAAGCAGTGGTTTCTTTTCTTAGGCTCTTGGTAATGTAATTGGTAATTTGTGACATACCTATGACAAGTGGGTCTGGGAAGTCTATTGATACATATGAAGTCATAATGGCTGCTCAATAACACCTTGCTGTACTTCTTATGAACCATGGGCCATCACTGGCACTGGAGGTTTTCCTGGAGATGAGTTTACAGTTACAGTTATTACTGGTACTGGTTTATTCCTCTGATTCAACATATGATTTGTTATTACTGCTTTAAACCATGTTGCCACAGAAAATCACCCCTTAGAATTGAAATGTCCCTAAGACACATACGGTGACACATGAGTTCACTTCACAGCTTATTAATATTCATGTGTATTTTCTCTTTATCACCAGGAAAATTCTTAGGGATAGTTTTTATTTGTTTTTTGAAATCATCCACATAAGTAGACAAGCTTTCATGTAAGCTCTTGTTTTTGAACTTTGAACCTGGCCCTATGGATTGCTCAATTCCCCACAGGGGTCGACTCTGTGGCTCAACTCACTGACACATGTGTCCCAGTCATCAAGTCACTTCTTATTTAAATGCTTTAAAGCAGTGACGTGCAAATATATTTTACAACGCACCCTTTCAAAACATACGTTTCGTTGCGCCCCACGTACCCAGTATAACCTATTTGTGTATATACTCTACATGTCATTTCCTTGTTTGATTATTCTTACTATATTACTTAATAGTAGTAATATTTGTACGGTGGGTTTTAAAACTTCTATATTTTTTACATTTGTACTTTTAGATATAACTTATATTCTATATTTATAGCTGCATACCCCTCACCGACTCTCCGCGGCCACTTGGGGGCACACCCCACGGCTTGCATTGAGCTTTGTACCTTCTATCTTATCACACCTTCTGTTTTCAAATCCAACCATTTAATTCAACAACTTTCTTTAGGAAACAGTCCAAATCCTCTTTTGTCATCCCTTTAAACATCGGCAGATTCATCTGTTTAACTTCGCATTAGTGTTTTGTTGTATAAATGACTTAAATAAACACACAAGTTATCTATCACTTAAATGTCTGTTACCAAATACAACAGTGGAATGTGGTAAATGCCAAAACTTTCATGGTGTGATCAAAGTAAACTTTATTTTTTATTTTTGCACTGTAAACATGTTCACAGTTTTGTATGAATGTTATTTAAACACACACATACATATTATTTTCTTGCAATAAAACTACATAATAACAAGGAACAAGATAAATATTACTTCCAGGTCCTTTAAGGTTTGGAAAGCCTAGTGAATTGGTTATTTCAATCACAACATGAATGTTTCAGCATTCACTGAATGTCATTGTCATATTTCACGATCAATGGATGACATATAGATAGTTTGTATGCTTATTTAGATCTTTAATACAACTAAACACCCACTTTGACAGTACTCCGATTAAGGAGGAGGAAGAGCACATTACTACAGTTTCGTTTGGCTTTCAGATTATTGTGACCATTATTATATTGATCCTTTCTGTCAATGTAAGAGATAACCTCTTAGTTGTCATATTCTTTGCTTTTACTAATGATATCTACGAACATATTACACAGCTAATGCTATACAACCAATGTGGTTTTCGTTTTATTTCAATTTAGAGGAACGTGTCGTAAGAGTCATTTTCGTTAAAACCTCCATTCCTGCATAACGGCAGTTATGATGTGCTGCTATCTAAAGTTAATATAAACAATTATTGTTCACGTGACCCCATTTGTAAACACAAAAGCGGACGAGTATGAATTTGGATGATCAAAGCTCGACTTCACTTGTTTGTTTTTAACAACTTTGATCATAGGTAAGAACTTTTATGTTTACAAAAGTATGTATTTAGTGGAATTTCACTTTGTTAATTTCAAACAATGAGGAATCACAGGTAACCAAATATGCTGTAAAAGAAACATAGCTACTCTAGGCCTATTTGCGCTAGCAGTCCCTAATTTTGAAGTGATTGACTAGAGGGAAGGTAGATAGTCAACACCACCCACAACCAATTCTCGGGCTACTCTTTACGAACTGATTTTTAGAACGTGCGGTCGTTTTAGAATGAGAGATTCAGAATAAGACTCCTTTCCTCTGTGGAGTTGTCATACCTAACACCAGTAAATTTATATTTTCACCATAAACTTCGACCGTAATATACATCATTGTGCCACTCTAGTACTCACGTTCTTTTGTGCCAATGTTCCAACTAATGCACGTTAAATGAAGTGATGATTTAAGTTATTAAATGAATTTCTAAATGCAGTATCTATTTTAATGTGCATTTGCTAAATGCAGTATTTATTCTAAATTACAATTGTTACGAGTTAAATTGTGGTCATTTTACCTCGACTTGGGGATCCGCATTTTTAGATAAAACGGTCCCAATTAGAAGAACATATTTTTTTCAATAGAGAAAAAAATCTATGCCCGATCTTTGTTTTAACTAGAAATAACACTTATAATACCACAGGGTTCTTTTTAAAATATTGTTACTACAGCAGTAGTCACGTAACACTGGTAACACGTCGTGATATTCTAGAGATTAACGAAGAAACAAGATGTACGCTTTTTGTATATATAAGACCGGTAAGAAGTGACGGCAACAATGGAATTGAACTGCAGACAGAGATAGAGACGGACAATTGAGTCGAGCGCGTGAATCGTTCATTGTGAATTATATCGTTTGTTTAAGTTATAGCGTGACTGTGGAAATTAAGTGTATTGCAAAGTTGTATTGAGAAAGAATAAACTAGTTTTACTTAAGAAAGGACTTGTATCGCTAAAGTTTCTTCGGAAATAATTTTTACGGAAAATTATCAAACGAACACAGAGGCTTAACAAATTGGTGTCAGAAGTGTGGTGAAAAAGAAAAAAATGGAAACGAGAAGTAGCAAATCAAACTACAGCTTAGCAGATTTGATGGCAGCAATACAAGAACAACAAAAGAAACAAGAAGAACGAGAAAATAAACAAGAAACGAAACAAGAAGAGAGACAACAGCATTTGCAAGAAAACCTGCAACACTGGCAGCTCGAACAGCAAAATAAACAAGAAGAGAGATTACAGCAGTTGTTGGAGGAAAAAGAAAGAAACAAGAAGAATGAGAAAATAAACAAGAAGAGAGATTACAACAGCTGTTGGAGGAAAAAGAAAAGAAACAAGAAGAACGAGAAAATAAACAAGAAGAGAGATCTCTTCTTGCTTCTTTTCTATTTCCTCCAACAACTGCTGTAATCTCTCTTCTTGCTTCTTTTCTATTTCCTCCAACAACTGCTGTAATCTCTCTTCTTGTTTATTTTCTCGTTCTTATTGTTTCTTTTCTTTTTCCTCCAACAACTGCTGTTATACTTTCTTCTTGTTTATTTTCTTTCTCCTCCAGCCACTGCTGTAGTCTCTCTTCTTGTTCATTTTCTTTCTCCTCCAACCACTGCTGTAATCTCTCTTGTTTATTTTGCTGTTCGAGTTGCCACTGTTGCAAGTTATCTTGCCATTGCTTTAATCTCTCTTGTTTCTTTTCTTTTTCCTCCAACAACTGTTGTAATCTTCCAACAGTTGAGAGAAAGCCAGAGTACCCAAATGGAAAACATTAGTAAATTTCAAAGCGAATGAAATGCATTAAAGGGTGATTTATTGTCTTTTACACAAGGAGGATACATTAACCGTCGACTTAATCAGCCCCAGACAAAAGCAAGCCCCTTCCAGACCCCGCAGCTAAACCCTAATGCAGACATTTTCAGCCTGTTAGAAGTCAAATCCAAAATATGAATGTCAGCAAAAGGGTTGACCTATTTCGAAGAAAGCCACAGGAATTCGATGGGAAGGCACCGTGGG
>NW_013665613.1:678544-682135 GCF_000517525.1 Limulus polyphemus
GTAAAATAGTAAAGATTTACCCCGGGGCAAGGAGTGAAAAAATCGCTAAAATACCCCGGGGTGACGTTGTAATAACTTGACAAGTAAAATAGTCACCCATTTTCTATTTTTAATTTAAAAAAAAATAATTTCGGTGCCTAAAACTTACTTTTCAATTACTATGGTTAAAATGAAATGTGTGTGTTACCGCACTAATCGAGTATTATTCACGCACTAATCGAATATTGGTTATAAAAACATTTAAGCGCACTAAACGAAAACGCATTAATCAAATGCGCATTAATCGAGGGATCCTTGTATACCGTGCGAATCATTCTTTCTTTACCTTCCAGTGGCTTAGCGATAAGTTTGCAGGCTTACGTTGCTTAAAATTATATTTCGATACCGTGTTAGGCATATAAAATTCCCTTTTTTGGGTCTGTTGTTGTTTTTAACTGTTTTTACTTAAACATTTTAGTTCTACATAAAACGTAAACTAGGTAATGTTATACAATTGTTTTTTTATTAAGTCAGATAATGCCATGATTTTAAGGGATCATTAATTTCTCTAACTCGAAAGAAATTGTTTTTGCGTGACGAAATAGAAAATTTAGTACCTAATTTCATAAGAATATTGTATCAACTATTTATTAACTATGCATAAATATTTGCATGATTTTACTTTACCTTTAATACAAACGTGCACGTTTATATAATTTACCTAATTTGACGTAATATTACACTTAGCAACATTATTTGCAATAGTTAATTAATCCTACATGATAAAAATATTACATTATACATAATTTTATTTTACTTTCTATAAATTAACTAACGAAAATCTATTTCTAGTATTCAGGAATAAAGGACACTTAGAGATGTTATTTCTTTACAATAGTTAAAAACATTTATGTAATAAATGTAAGAGCAACATGCTATTTCACAATAATATTGACTCTATTCCCTTTAGGATTGTAGATCGATAAGAACACAAAACAAAAACAAGCAGTTTTATTTAACCTGATAAATTATATATAAAACATTTTTTAGATAAAGAAAGACGCTATGAAATGCTGCCTAACTTTTCTATGTTAACTTTGCAAAAATTCGTACGAAAACAGCATTAATATACTTGTCCTCCCAAACATAATGTATAGTAGACTGAATGTATGAGTTTTTTGGGTTTGATTGTTTTTATTAACAAAATAGTCATAAATGTCATGTTGTTGTTGTTATTTTCTAAGGAACTTTCTTGTGTCCATGTAAAATAAAATTGTCATAATTATCACCCATCCGTGTTTTAATCCATATCAACTTATCTATGCAAAGAAAAAAAAAATCTTATTATCTGTATCATTTATGTTACATTTTAGTTGGCTGAATGTATTTTGATGTTTACATACCAGAATTGTCGCTCACGTTATCCAAGTACCCTGGAGCAAAATCTGAATCATCGGGATCTAAGAACATTTCTACGTGGTCCATATTGTATCCATAGTAATCGTTGAGGTCTATGGATGAGTTGTTCATCTTGTTTATACGCTTCGTAACTTGCTATGATGGCAACAGACAGATGGGAATCAAGATACCCTAAAAAAAGCATAATAGCGTTTTTTTTTTACTTTATACATTATAATTTACCGGTTACGTTTTGAATCTGTAGTGCTATGTTAAAAACCGAATGTTTGCTAATTTTCTTTAGTCATTACAATTAATTATTTACTTTTCTAAATTTGATATATATATATATATATGTAGAAATAATTAAAACATAAGGAAACACTAATGCGAATAAAGCGTATAAAACTTTATACCCTCTTCACTCACGTTGATCACGAATAAAGACAGGTCAGATAAGCACAGGATTCAAAGAACTGTAAGATCACGTAATCTCGTTATATTCGTGAGCGTCCGCGAATAGTAAAATAAAAAAGGCGCGGTAATCACAAGAAATAAATTGGAATAGGTTTAATGCTATTTCAGCACTTCTCATTTCACCATTTCTACATAATAATTTCTCCTTCCGTTTAAACGTGCAGAGAATACACTATTTAGCTTAGATTACATTTTGCTTATTTACACTTCTTTCTTTATTCATAAAGTATATATGTATTATGTTGCTATAGTCCTTGTCCCCCCTCCCTCGGAGAAGTTTCTGTGGACGCCCATGCCTGCGACTCCGTTTATGCTACTATCTATGCTCATCATTAATACATAAAGATATAAATGTATAGGCAATCTACTAGCATTCAGAATACGCCAATAAAGTTTAACGTTCCAGGTAATTATATATTTTAATGTTAAATGCAAACATTACTTTGATATTTTTATTATCGGAAAGACTAACTCTGTACCCACTGGAAATTCACCTCGAGAGAGTTTATATTATTTACACCGTGGAAGATGTAAAGTGTGGGTGAACTTAAACAGTAAGAGCAAAAACAAGAAGTAAATTTCAAAGTAGGAAATTACAAGTAATAAAACAGTGTTACGTCTCTGTTTGTTTGTTAATTTTCCGTAGAAATTCTTTCCGAGAAGCTTCAGCGATACAAGTCCTTTCTTAAATAAAACTAGTTTATTCTTTCTTGTTACAAACTTTGTAATACACTTAATTTCCACAGTCACTTTAACTTAAACACATGCTATAATTCACAACGATTCACGCGCTTTACTTACGGCTCCTACCGCCCGCTTGACTCAACTATCCGTGTCTATATCTTCAATCTCTCTATCTGCGATTCCAATTCCGAGTAAATTGTCTCGCTTTATCTGGCGCGCTTATATACAGGTATAGAGGGCGTCTAGCAAATACTAAATTATTCGTGATGTTCCCCAATCCTTCTAGAAACTCATCAAGTGTTACCAGTTTAACGTGACTTCCGCTGTCGTAACACTGCCCCTTCCTTAGTATTGTTCGTCCCGAACAAAAGCCACTTAAATTAAATCGATAGATAATTAACAATAACTTAATTAAATGTACAGAATTTACAAATACAAAATTAAAATTCAACAAAGTCTCTTAATTTTACGGGACATATCTTCTTCTGTACTGGTCTCCATCTCATTGGCTACTGCTTCACGTGGGGTTCATCTGCTCCATCAAGAAATGTCCTATTATCGGTAATAGTCCCATCAGTGGTAGTAATTTCATCAAGGGCCTCACTGTTTCCCTTCTCAAAACCGGGTAGAATTTCTTCTTCGATAATGGCTTATCCAGGAGACACGTCTTTTGTTCCATTGTACACTTCGTCCCAAATGAAATGTCCTGGACCGTGATAATGCCAAAGCATGTTGGCATGCGCCACCTTTGGCATACCTCGCCGCTCACATTTTATCCAGAAAGTCGCGTCTGAGAGACGATCCACTATGTCATATAGGCCTTCCCATGGAGATGACACTTAGGAGACTTCCCTTTGGTCTTCCTGGGATTATACAACCACACCTTGTCTCCTGGTACAAAGCTGACTTCAGCAGATCTCTATCATAACATAGCTTCATCGAATCAGCAGACGTTTTCAAGTTTGAAAGCACTTGATGGTGAATATTATCCATCCTTTCCGATAACACTTTCACGCATTCTGACACATTTTTAGGCAACTCTTCATAAGGTGG
>NW_013665613.1:682739-689965 GCF_000517525.1 Limulus polyphemus
CTGAAAAAGAAATCATTAATAGCCAAAGCTACTGTTGTAGCTTCCTGATTTGGTATTGCATAAGCCTCGGGCCATTTGGTGAAATAATCCATCACCACACAAATGTACCTATTTCCAGCACGAGTTTGGGGCAAAGGACCAGCAATATCAACAGCTACTCTTTCCATTGGTGCACCAATTTGATATAACTTCACTGGAGCACGTCCCTTATGCTTGGGTCCCCTTTCAGCACAACATGTAATGCAGGTTCTGCACCATTCTTCCACATCTTGCCTCATACCTATCCAGTAAAATCACTGTCGTAGGTGACTCAATGTCTTCTTAACTCCGAGATGTCCTCCTGTTAAACTATCTTGGGATTGACACAGCACAACTTCCCTTAACTTCCTCGGTATAACCGTTTGCCAGGTCGTCACTTTCTCATCTGCAGTTCCCATCTCGGAGAAGAATACCATGATCAAGCTTCAACTGGTCCCATTGTGCCCAATAGTTCTTTGTTACAGGGCTTAAGCTAGACACCTTCTCCCAAGCAGGGTGCAAAACACTTGCTTTTAGAAAATCAACTATTGGCTTCAAATCTTGATCTTTTCTCCTGTTCTGTTTTAATATCTATATTTGGTTCCACTTCACCATCATCAACTCCTTCAGTCACTTTGACTTCAGCTTGATGACACCTGGTTAGCTCAACCTCTCTTTTAACTCTTAATGAAATTTGGCCTTTGTTGTTCCCAAACGTAATTTTATCGAAGTTAACTACACACTTCTTTGGTAGTAAGTAGTCCAACCCTAATATGCATTGGTCTTCAATGTCTGCCAAGTATACTTTGTGTCTGTCCTTCATGCATATGAGCTCAATAGTCACCCACACTGGTCCCCACAACCTTTCATAATGTCCTGTCACACCACAAAGCTTCTGTATGGCTTCTGGTACTCCTTTGTGATCTAGCATCTTGATACTCACAAGGGTTTGCTGAGATGCAGAATCTATGATAAAGTTGCACTTTTGGCCATCCAGCTTTCCTGTCGCGTAGACACTATGTGTACTTTGCATTTTACACCTAACTGTTGGTACTTTCATGGTGGGAGTTGGTAGGCGTTCCTAAACATGAACCACTATTGATTTCCCGGAAGCTGACTTAATGTTAGTATTCTTCTTACACTGGCTTCTCACATGTCCTTGCTCTCCACAGTTCCAACAACCTTTCTGGGTAGCAGCCTTTCCTGCTGTGGCATCTTCCCTGTGTTGAAGTTGCCAACATTGAGCTCTCTTGTGCCCAGGTTTATTACAGTGCCAGCAAAGTCCCTCAAACCTCTCTGAAAGCTGCCCTTTTCTGGCTTTGAATCCTGATGACTGTACCAACCTTGATACCTCTGTGCTGGACTTAACGTAGGATTCAAATTCAAGAGCTCTGGCCATTGCATCCTGCATAGTAGAGGGGTGTGCTTGCTTTAGTTGTATCTTCAGTTGTGGTCTGTCTAAGGCATCTACAAACTGATCCCTCAGCAACAAGTTGAGGACATCGGGTGCCGCAGTTGGGTAGGCCTTGTGTGCCATACTTTCCAAATCCTGTGCCAGCTCTTGCAGGCTCTTCCTCTTAGCACGTACTCTCGTCCTAAACTTAGCCCTGTAGACTTCAGACTGATTTTAGGTTCCATACCTGAGTTCTAGAGCAGCTACCAGTGCTCTATAGTTGTGCTTGTCATCTGCTGACAACTGTCCAAGTATTTATAGTGGTTGTCCCTTTTCTGTCAACGAATCAGTTTCTGCTCCTCTGTCCATCCATTCATCTCTGCCAGGAGCTCAGATTGTGCTCTATATGCTTCCCACGGTGCCTTCCCATCGAATTCCTATGGCTTCCTTCGTACTAGATCACCCCCTATTGCTGACATTCATATCTGGGATGTGACTTCTAACAGGACTGAAAATGTCTGCATTAGGGTTTAGCTGCGGGGTCTGGAAGGGGTTTGCCGTTGTCTGGGGCTGATTAAGTGAATGGTTAATATATCCTCCTTGTATAAAAGACAATAAATCATCCTTTAATGTATTTAATTCGCTTTGAAATTTACTCATGTTTTCCATTTGTACTTCTTGCCATTGTTGTTTACTTTCCTGTAGTTGCTGCTGACTTTCCTGCAACTGTTGGATACTTTCTTCCTGTTTCCTTTCTTGTTCCAGTTGCCACTGCTGTAATATCTCTTCTTGTTTATTTTCTTTCTCCTCCAACCACTGCTGTAGTCTATCTTGTTTATTTTGCTGTTCGAGTTGCCACTACTGTTGTCTCTCTTCTTGTTTCTTTTCTTTTTCCTCAAACAACTGCTGTAATCACTCTTCTTGTTTCTTTTCTTTTCCTCCAACAACTGCTGTAGTCTTCTTTTCTTGCTTATTTTCTGGTTCTTCTTGTTTCTTTTGCTGTTCTTGTATTGCTGCCATCAAATCTGCTAAGCTGTAGTTTGATTTGCCGCTTCTCGTTTCCATCTTCTTTTTTTTTTGTCCCACTCTCTGACACCAATTTGTTACATCTCTGTTCGTTTGATAATTTCTCGTAAAAATTCTTCCTGAGGAACTTCAGCGATACAAGCCCTTTCTTAAATGAAACTAGTTTATTCTTCCTCAATACAACTTTGCAATACACAGAATTTCCATAGTCATTTTAACTTAAACACACGCTATAATTCACAACGATTTACTCACTTTACTACGGCTTGACTAGATTATCTGTCTCTATCTCCATGTCTGCTATTCAATTATCTATGCCGTCACTTCTCGCCAGTCTTATATATACAAAATAGAGGGCGTCTGGCAAACACTCGAGCCTTCATACAAAATAGAGGGCATCTGGCAAACACTCGAGCCTTCATACAAAATAGAGGGCATCTGGCAAACACTCGAGCCTTCATACAGGAATAGAGGGCGTCTAGCAAATACTGGATTATTCATGATGTTCCCAATCCTTCTAAAAACTCATCACGTGTTACCAGCGTCACGTGACTTTCGCTGTCGTAACAACAGGATAGTCCAAAGCAGGTTACACAAATTATATATTTCTTTCTTTCTTTCGTAACTTTCAAAAACTTTTAACAATAGCTGTGTTTTGGATTTATTTTGTAGGTAAAAGCAATTGACTACGCATCTTTTTAATATTTTAAGCTCTTTAGTTACCACACTGTTTAATTTTATTTTAGTGTTTAGTAGGCTGAAAGGTCAAGATACCCATATAACTGGTACGTTACAACTATTTGAAAGTTCCGAAAGAAAGAAATTAGTTAGAAATTGCGAAATTCGCATTGTACGTGTATTTATTTTATACACACATATCTTTACACATGGCAAAGCAGCATTTAAAAAAATTACAATGAAGATAAACTTAATCAATCAACTGAAAAAAGAAATGTGAGCGCAAACAACATTTTATTTACAATAATCCCCATGCTCTTTTTAGCCGTAATTCTTCTGTCATTGATAAATCTGAACAGACAAGTGCAAATAGCTCGAAACTGCAGTACTCGGTTAATAAAGATATGGAATTCTATTATACGATATAACAAACTATATTGGATATATCGATTAATGTTTGTTTGTTTTTGAATTTCGCGCAAAGCTACACGAGGGCTATCTGCGCTAGCCGTCCCTAAGGCAGCTAGTCATCACCACCCACCGCCAACTCTTGGGCTACTCTTTTACCAACGAATAGTGGGATTGACTGTCACATTATAACGCCTCCACGGCTGAAAGGGCGAGCATGTTTGGTGTGACAGGGATTCGAACCCGCGACCCTCAGATTGCGAGTCGTGGGCCTTAACCACCTCGCCATGCCGGGCCATCGAGTAATGTCAAGTTTGAAACATAATATCATCAAATCAGCACTCAAGTAACTGTGAAACCAACTTTTACTTTTATGTAATTATATTTTTCTTTTGCTCAACTTATCGTGTTAATTACTTTTATATAAAAGTTGCTTTGCTATAAATATTGTTATAACCAGTTGTTAATTAATAACGAAACAAATAATGATACAAAGCCCTTTACAGATGAAAGCATAGTTTGTTAAAATCAGGGCATTACTATTTTTCAAATGATATTTTAAATCAGCTTTTATTTGTTTTGTTGCTTCTCTGTTTATTTTTGTACTTAAATGATATAAACATTTACTTATATTATCTACCTTTAACAAAGCAAGTGACCAATCATGGCATTTACACTTGATAACGTTAATATTTTTAATAAATCATAGATGCAAAATATAACCACTTTTGTAAACTGAAATAATTTAGCATCTATATCTTCAAGACGTACAAGACGTTTAAAAAAAAAAAAAAACTATAAGTGCTGCTAACATATCACGTTCTTGTTTAATCATTAAATGTGACAATAATTTTCTTTTTTAAGGCTTCTAAAGTGTACTATGATTACCATATTTATCTATTTATTGTTTTAACACTGAGAACTGAAAATATATGAAAAATAAAACATAAACTTTGAATGAAAAAATTACGTTGGAGGTAGATTGTTTTGATGGAAAGTTATATGACTTGCGAGAATTTATAAAAATCATCAATGTTAAATTCTTCTTTTTAATGTTAAAATTTCTGGTTATTTAAAACAAGATCCTATAAAATCAGGTCTTAAAACCACTTCTTTCATTGTAATGTTGTTTTCACTGCTTGGTTGACTTAGTGAAATATTTGTGTATCTTTATCAATCCTGGAGATTAGTGCATACTTTCATAAACTTTTAAGTGTAGTGTGAAATGTATGCATAAGATGGCAGCAGGCACAAACATTTTGTTACCCACAATTTAATTTGTGGTGTATTTTACTTTTAGTAATGTTTAATTTCATTTTAAACCCCAGATTTTTTATTTCACTTTCTATAAGCTCAATGCATTGCTAATTTTCAATTATCTTTAGCGAAGTTTTTATCCTTCTGATCAAACTTCATCAAGGAATTTTTTTCAGACATGTTATATTAAAAAAAGGGTAAGTTGTAAGTAAGGGTTGAGAGTCGTGCTCAAAATCAATATACTCTAGGATTTGGAAGTTGGTATTTGAACCTGATAACCAATTGAAATGTTTCAAGTAGGTTAGTTGATGACGTATTATAACATTATTTATTGTATTATCTATAATCATAAAATTATTTTCAGATTTTGCTGAAGATGAAATGATTGTATTTTGAAATGTCCGAAACTTTTGTAAAAAAAAATATTTTCGACTTCTAGGCCATCTTCTTCTATATTATTAGACTGCGTATGCTGTATTTACGAAAATAAAATACTAGAAGTATCATTCTTATTTTTAAAGTTTATTATTTCTAAATAATTCAAGTCTAAAGAGGTATAAAGGTTTATCCGAAATTATAAATACTTGTAAGATTTACTTTCCTTGGCTAAAGATTTGTTAGACCCACTAGCGACGTTAGACATAAGCAGACTAAACGATTGCTTACTGCTCAGAACAGTTCAAAAATTAAAAAAAAAATTATTATTTTCATCACATCTTTCATTTTTGTCTATTTAAGTATTTTACTCTTGAAAAATTTGTTTTCAATGAGAGCGATTCAAAACATATCACTCAGTAACTTATGGAAAACTATTTTTTCATCAAGCTAGAGTATATGGGATTCAGGCATGGCTTAAAGTGGTTAGTGTTCCGCGCTGTGGGTCGCAAGGTCCAGGGTTCGAGCCGCAATATACCACTGTTCATGCTCGAACTTTCAGATATGGAGGTGTCATAACTGTGATAGTCAATCATGCTATTCATTTTAGAGTAGCCATGTAGGTGGCGCACGTTTCGGACTGGTTGACTTTCCTATGGTAAGCAATTTTGATTTTTGGGATGATAATGCTCATGTGTCACATATGATGCCATTCAGGTTCAAAATAACAACTTCCAAATACTAGTGTGAGTGTAGTAGATTTAAATAAACAATCAGTGCATGCGCATCGCATGTGTGTCTGACAGAGAAATATCTTGCTGTTTCAATGTTCAAACTTTTTTGAATACTTCTTATAGCAATTCTATGAATAAACAATCATCCCTACTTTCCGTTAAAATGTTAATTTTCTATTATTTTCAAATATGTTATATGTGAAATAGCAATTATTTTCATTTCATTTTTTTATGTGTTCATACGTTATTTCTGAGTTACTTAATTTTAAAACTGAACAGTAAATAAAGCATCTCGTGAATTTATAATGTCAAATTGATTTTTTCTTGGTGAATACTCGCAACACTTTTTTTGGTGTACTTTTTATTGCAGCATTTATTTTGAAAAGTACAGTGATATTATACCAATTGGATACACTTTAAAACGATTTTCAATATCTACTCTGGTTGGAAAAATTCAGATTTCTTCATTTAGCTATACTGATCAAAATGCCAACCAAAATAGGGTTTAAAATTGTTTTAAAATTCAACCAAATGGTGTCACTTTACTTGTTTGTGTACTTTTTATTGTAGCATTTATTTTATTTTTTATACTTCTTATAGCAATTCTAGGAATAATCAACGATCCCCACTTTTGTTTAAACTTTTAATTTTTTTTCCTATTTGTTTGTTTAGCTTTATATGCCCATGGAATAGAAACACCATCAATAAACTTTCAGTATCGGCATATCCCTAATAGCTATAAACTTTAGAAGAATAAAAATCACAGTCAAAAATTTATAAAATGTAATCCTTACTTTGGCCTACAGGTAAGTGTATAACGCTGCTACAGTTGGGATTAAATTTTATAAATTTGTGATTGCGGTTTTAATTTTTGTCTCATTACTTTTTGTTGCAGGATCCCTGCTTCATTTTAAAATTCATATTTCTTAATAGTCTCATTTGTTTACGTTTTATGTTATACATGTATAAAGTACATATTTTACCTGTTACATGTCTATCCATCGATATGAAGCGCCATCTGTTGTGTTGAAAGATATTTAAGTACGTGCATGATATGTTTACCATGTATATAAAAAAAATCTGTATATATTTATCGGAATATAAAAAGTGGATACCCACACACCAATCCAGTAAGCTGGCGAAATTTTGTAGCGATAGTCCAAGCCGTCGAGGGGCTAGCTCCCCCTGATGTGATCAGGTAGGTAGGAAGGTAGTAGAAGAAAAAGTTGATGTTTTAGAAATTTTTGAAATGTTATACCGGAAACGTTAGCGAACTTTTTAGCGTATTATTAGTATATATGTGCATAATATATCATAACCAATACTTTGAATGGTTG
>NW_013665613.1:690965-693352 GCF_000517525.1 Limulus polyphemus
AAAAGTTGATGTTTTAGAAATTTTTGAAATGTTATACCGGAAACGTTAGCGAACTTTTTAGCGTATTATTAGTATATATGTGCATAATATATCATAACCAATACTTTGAATGGTTGGCTTTTTGCTTAGGAATTCAATAGAGTGGTTTTTCGGCGCATGACTTATTTGGAAACCTTGTCAATCCCTATTATTATGTATTACCGTACTTAATAATATATATAGTGCAATATTAAAAGAAAACAAATTTGGAATTAATTTTATTTCCTTGTGTGTTTGTTTTAGTGCAAAGCTAGACAATGGGCTGTCTGTGCTCTGCTCACAATGAAGTTAATGCTATTGTATTTATTATTTTTTTTGTGTAACAGTTTTTCTGATGTTTACCTATGATAATAAAAGGGCGTGTCTGTGGGTTTGTGTGTGTGTGACCGCCATAACTCCAAGAGGAAAGAACCAAGAAACCTGAAATTTTGCACCCATACTAAGTGGACCCTGAGGGTATGCACCTGGATATTATTACTTATCTACATGCGTGCGCGCATGTTTGTGCGCATCTTTTTATGCGAAAAACCACATAGAAAAGAAATGTGCACGCATGCGTATCTTTTTAATGAGGCAAGCTAGCGAAAAACCACAGAGTAAAGAAATGGTTCCTTATATAAGAACTTCTAATATATATAGAAAAGCCAGTGCTTTTTAGTAACAATGCGTTCCAACGGTGGATTTTATATCATGTTGCTTAGCAATAAAAGTATAACCTAATATTGTTGTTAAGAGGCTATGTGCTGAAAGTATAAAATGAAATGCATAAACCAAAAAAATTGAAAAAAATTATATACTTGTTTTTTATAATTTTGGGTCTTTGTTGATTAAAGATGTTTGTTTTTATTATTTAAGTTTAAAATGGGAGGTCAAGTCAGAGGGAAGTTACCTTTATAAATAGGCCACATTCTATAAAGAAGCAACAAAAGTAGATAGGTCATATTTTTATGCTAAAACTGGTTCAGAATACACACACCGACATAGTCATATAGAATAAATCAACCTAATAACCATAGAAAAGCCGGGTACTTTTGCTAGCATTAAATGAAATAGCATTGTACAAAAGCAGATATAAAATTTTATTTTTTCTAATTATGAGAGGTATGATAGTGATAAAATAAACAGCTGGAAAATACGTGGGAAAATATCATTTATTAGAGTAAAGACAGACTACAGTGTATGATTAACTAGAAAACAATACACATTGTAGTAAAGTAATAGTTTATATGTTAACATGTCATTACGTAAAACGTACAATGTTTCTGATTATCCGTTAGGTAATATTGTTGTACGCAAAACAATCACATTATATCAAACACTTGAAATTCATGTACATGTATAAAGAAACAAAACTTGTGCTTATAACATAAAGCAAAATGCTATGTTTGTGGCGGCCTCCTGCTGAAACCAAAACGTTAGGTGTCCAGTTCTTTTCAACACAGCTTCCTGATGGTGATCCTGGATAATAACTTCTACAGCTCAGCCCCGGACAACATGAGCGAGAGTTTGATCCTCCATCAACTTGACACTATTAGCAAAATAAAGAGAGGTAAAATGTACCTCTATAAAACAAAAAACAAATAATCTTGGAAACTTTATTTAAATTTTTATGGGTATTTTATTACAATTAAGAACATCAAGTATTTCTGGAGGTCTTACAACTCTCTATTAATGATTACAATACTTTTATAATATACAGGACCGAACATTATGGCTGCCTCCCAGTGGCACAGCGGTATGTCTGCGGACTTACAACGCTATAATCCGTGTTTCGATACCCGTGGTGGACAAAGCACAGGTAGCCCATTGTGTAGCTTTGTGCTTAACTTCAAACAAACAAATAAGCTTTATGGCTGATTAGTTTATAAAGTTATTTTTACATATATATATATTCTCAGAGTTTATGTTGACGGTAAACATATACTAGTAATTCTTCAATTATACACATCTTTAGAGAACAAAACTATTCATCAAAGTTGGTAAGAATGTCTAACTCACCTGTAAGTGCATTCGTAAACAGCTGGAATCAGATGATCCCTGTAGCTCTGCACCCACCATAAAAATACAACAAATCACAACAAATTTGGTTATCCAGATCATGATGTCACTTGCACTTTCTCGCCTTAAAAAAAAAAAAAGACATAGGTATACGAATTCCTAGAAAATTTGTTCACATGTGTTATGAGTGTGTATATTAAATATTGTTTACATGAGACTGAAAAATTATCGTTGAAGTCATTTGATTTTTTACTCCCATATTTGTTTCAAAGGAACGTCTCAGAGTTTTTCTCGTCCAAACATAAAATTGCCCTTCCACTTCACCTGGCCCGGCATGGCCAGGTGGTTAG
>NW_013665613.1:694352-700387 GCF_000517525.1 Limulus polyphemus
CGTTATAACGTCACGGTCAATCCAATATTCGTTGGTAAAGAGTTGCCCAAGAGTTGGCGGTGGGTGGTGATGACTAGCTGCCTTCCCTCTAGTCTTACACTGCTAAATTAGGGACGGCTAGCGCAGATAGCTCTCTTATAGCTTTGCGCGAAATTCAAAAACAAAAAAACAAATCCACTACAACTCCTTAGAAAGCTAAAAAGCACTTCGAGTCCATTAAATAATAAATGTAGGTAAGGATTAAAATACCTATTACAAGAATTATAATAAAGACTGGCTGAGAAATGTTTTTGTAATTTCGTCTAGGCAGAAAAACGAGACGGTACATACTATCTTTATAAGTAGGAACGTAAGAACTGTATACTTGGATAGCTGTAGCCATTACCCGTTTATTTATTTTTTGATGTGATTAAATAATTTGCTTTAAGCAAAAGAGTATTCGTATCTATATAATACTTATAAGTAACACACAAATGTTCTTATGTGTAGACCAAATACAACTCAATATTTCAATTTGCTTAACTAATCAAACCTCATTAGTTCTTAATTTCAGTAAATCAGAATGCAATTGCGTATATTTATCAAAGGAAACCTTATTTTTTTTTTGTAGCTAGATTTTGACATTTTAATATTCCTGAAAACATTCCAATTCACTTTTTGTTACCTTTTGTTTTTTCAGATTGAAAGAAAAAAGATATTAAAACGTTTACTCACTTTATCTCAAAGTGCTACAGAGCATGAATCTAGGGAACATTTAACACTGAAATTTGATACCGAACATCTGAAACTTACGTTTCCGCAACAAACATCCTTTTCCTATTATATTTCCGGTAAGATAAACGTTGTTCATCCGCTTCATATCCATTTTCTTGGCGTCTTTCTCAAAAGTAATAAGCACATGCCATGAATGTACAGGATTTAACCTGTTATGTGGTTTGTGAGAAACAACTGCCTTTTAATTTTTTTCGGAAAAAAAAATCAACATACCACGAATTTGTAAATAAATGTAAAATTTAAATCGATCTGTTTTGTAACTTAACTTGATTTTATTCACATGTTGTTGTTTTATTAAGGAGAAAACATTTCTAATTTACTTATTTTATCGAGGTAATATCTTAATATTTTCTTTGATTATACAAATATTGATTATCTATGGTTTATACCAAACATTTCATTTGAGAACATATTTCAGATATCGAAGAACAACAATACTTAATATTTCTAGATAATGTTTGAAAAACTTTACTGCATCATTATATATTGGTTATTCTTTTCGGATTTAGCAAAAAATCACCTTCATATCCATAACACGATCTCTAGTTACGATTTAACATTAACAATCCAAATCTTGAAAAACTAAACACATTTATTAATTATTATTCATTAATTTGATGATTATTAATCTTAGTAGTGGAGCAGAGTAACCTCTACAAATACGTTCTATAAAAACAAGTTTTTAGAACAATAATCATCAAAATTTATGCATTTTGCATATGGTGGATTATTTACGAATTTTATTATAGTAATTTTAGTGTACGGGGTTCATTTGAAGTTTCTTGCGTATTTGAACATCATTAAAAGTAACACTGTCGTCATGGCGGATATACCAAAGAGAGCACGAGCATGTTCACCTGAAATATTCACCACAGGATGCTATATCTGCTCAGTGTGACCACTAGTCATGTCAAAGATGTAATGCATCCTAGAAACAGACAGCTGAACGAAGATGTCTAGTTTTCAACAAGCTGTCAGGTGACCCACTTGAATATTGACTCTCGAGATATTTAAAGTCAGTTGTGTATCTTGACTCATCTGCTACGTTGGTGGAGTTGAGATATGCTATCCTATATAATATCTGTGCTGTACTACAATACTTCAAGCCGAATAATATCAATTCGTTAACTGAGTAATAAACTTAAGAGTTTTATTTTTTAAATAATTTTGATTCACGCATATCATAATGTTTTATATAATAAGACATTTCACTATATGCTCTAGTTTTAATATTTCCTGCTTTCTAATTTGTTGCTTCATTTCAAATAAATATATGTTCATATCGAGCATTAGGAAATAGAAATATGTCTTTCTACATTATTACTGAGAGATAAAAAGTAATAATTTCCTTAGTCATTTTTAAATATTAATAATAAGCAAAAATTCGCAACTCTCAGTTTTATTTATTATTTACCTGAATATATACTACAACAAAAAGATTAAAGAGACAAATGTTTAAAAGAACTCGCAACTTTCACCTAAACACTATTCCAAAAGTCAATATGTTGGTAGTAAAATGTAAGTTTTACGAATCCTCGTGTGAAAATTCACGACTGTTTCGGTGCATTTTGCACGCGCTGCACGTCCAGAAATAAGAATATGTTTTATTCGTCTTAGCATTTTGTAATTTACTTAAAGTTGTTGCTTTGGTAACAACCTCAACTTTGGTTATTGGTTACATGGAACTGTGTGACAATCTTACCTGTTAGTGGCTTGTGGAAGTTCATACGAAAATGGAGTAAATCAGTTATCCAAGTGTTAGAACGTAAAAAGGCCCAGCATGGCCAGGTGGTTAGGGCGCTCGACTCGCAATCTGAGGGTCGCGGGTTCGAATCCACGTCCCACCAAACATGCTCTCCCTTTCACCCGTGAGGGCGTTAAAATGTGACGGTCAATCCTACTATTCGTTGGTAAAAGAGTAGCCCAAGAGTTGGCGGTGGGTGGTGATGACTAGCTGCCTTCCCTCTAGTCTTACACTGCTAAATTAGGACGGCTAGCGCAGATAACCCTCATGTAGCTTTATGTGAAATTCAAACCAAACCAAGAACCGGAAAAACACAGCGATATTTTGTCAACGATACCAACCTATTAGCTGTTTTAGTGAATATTTTATGTTGCTAATGAAACACATATAATTTTAGCTCTGTTCTTCATTTGGTTAGAACACATATGAACTGTAAAATCTAACTCCATCAACCTTTTTGGAGATGTATTTAGTTGGCAGTCCATTCTCTTATAACAACAACAAGGGGTGTTCAAATAATGACGTTTTTACTCTATATATTTCCATACAAGTGTGACTGCATTAAACTATTAATGAAAAATTTGAGTAAATTATTTCTTATTGACAAAATTTACTGTTCTGCCTCTTAGATTCGAACGAAACTTTATCTTATTCATTAATGCTTTAATCATTTTTGCACCTCTAATTGTTATTGTGTTGTAAATTGCAATTTCTATTATCTGACCAACATAAATCTTAGTTTACAATGTGTCAATGGGAACTAAAACAATTTTTTTTCATAATTTATTATGTGACGAAGTTCTTGCATCTAAGTCTTTTTCTTTTTGTCTCTTATTCGTGGAGTTTTTGTTTGTCTCTGGCCTGTGTTCTTGTACGAATGATTATTTCTAACAGTTGTATAAGCTGAAGCAGAATAAGAACAATATCTGTTTATTTACAAATCACACATTACATACAAGCAGACAAGGACGGGTCAACTACAACTGGACGTCAATTTCCAGCCCCTTTACAGGATCTAGTAGGATTCTGACCCCTAGATAACATAATGTGCATACACTGTTCATGTTACACTTCTCCATTCCGAGTCGCAGCTTGTGCTTCAATAATTAATGTAAAAGTACATAGCTCATTAAGTGGTTGAGTACCACGTAATTGTACAGAGTCAAATATGAAGTTGTGTTTGTGATTTCTTTTACTATGGGTACGTTGGTTACTTCTATAGGAGTGTTTCTTGAATCGTCTTATATCATATAACCAATGAAGTGTGAAAATTAACTGCTTTTTAATTAACAATCAAATTACCTTGGGTCATTAAATCAAGCAATATCATAGTACTTATAGGTACGGTTTATGTGGCGAGATTTCACTGATGTCAAGTTACTGAAACCTACATTATGCGAGTTCATACCCACATGAACAGTTACTGTTTAGTAGCTTTGTAGTTAGAAGTAAAATAGTGAACCAGTTATACAGACGTTCACTGTAACATATCACACCAAGATCACAAAGCAATCCCTTACTCGTTAACTTGGCCGTTTTCACTTCAAAAGAATTAAGTGTGAGGAACAGTTGATAATCATTTCTAGAAAAGAAAAAAATAATTATAATTATTACCATTGATTGGAAATTAGAAAGTTATATTAATTGAAAAAACAACAACAACATAATCTATACTGCTTTTGTGCTAGTTGTATGTGGTGTATATCTCTTTACATTTTTAGATAAGCTGACATATACTTCTTTTACAGAATATAAAAATATCATAAGATTTTGCATGAGATATAATTGTATACGCCAACTTTTATATCCATATACATTAATAAATTATCGCCGCTCGGTGGCTTAGTGGTTGATAAGCTTGAAGGTTCACAACGCTAAAGTTCGAAATTCTATACCTGTGGAGGGCTCATTGCAGATAGTCAGTTATGTAGCTTTACGTACAAAAACGAATAAATGTATAATCTTAAGAATTTAGCATATTGAATTATATTACAAGTCATTACAAACTTGCAATATGAATAGCCTCTAGCTGTCATAATCATCATTATTAAAAAAAAAAAACTAACGAATTAAACAAATACATTAAATCAATATACAAACCTCTATAGTTACTATATTTTACCACAATATGTTATTTTAGAATATGTTTATCATCAAACAGTTATCTATGACAATTTTCAAAATGGCCTTCGGAGAAAGCCAACCATCGTTGGTGAGATGTGAGTAGCTCTAGCTTTCGCATGTGTTTCCATCTAGTAATGGGCGTGATTGCAGTCGAAAATAGGAAGCTGTGTGGATAGATGAGGGTAGGAAATACAGATCTAAATTTCACAATAGATTAATCTCTTTTTAATGTTTGGTACATCTCCAGTTGTCTTATTCTGACCAGAAGAGCTAATCCAGAAAATATTTTATCTACGTATTTATTGAGTCTGTTTTATAAAGTTTCCTCTACGATCAAATTGTTGAATATACTTATTTCTTCAGATGATAAAGTCTTACTAAAATGTAAAATATAATTGTGATTTCCATACTACCAATGTATTTACTAATGGAGCTGGATTAAAGCCTGAATTATTTTGAATTTTGGCAGTTGGAAATTTTGGTTCCAAAACCACAGTAAGAGGTCGAATAATTTATTAGTTCGGAACTTCTTGATTGATTTCGGTGAAATATCACACTTGATTCCATTTAATTTGCATTCTCATTGTTTATCGTTTTACCAACAATTTCTAAAACACGTTAACGTCACATTTGAAAAGAAAATTCGAGTTCACAGGTTAATGATCTTTAATAAAAGTGTTTGAACATATTTTCCTTTAATACCTCATTATATCATTAATAAAACATAAACTAAGTAAACAAATACATGTAAACAGGGATTCATATGCAGCAGGAAGAAAATTCATAATCAACATAATATTTTCAATCATTATCAAATTTAAACTTGACACACAAATTACACTTTACCTAAAATATTTTTCTATTCATCTAGGTAGATGAGACAAAAAAGGAGCTTATTTGTTTGTTTGTTGTTAGGCAAAAAGCTACACAAAAGGCTGTGCCCACCACGACACTCGAAACCCGGTTTTTAGCGGAGCTACAAAGCTAAATGTTTCGTTTGTCTCATCCCACTCAGTTGATTCAGTAATCATTTATTTTAATTTGCTGTTGTTCAAGAATAATATCAGAAACATGCTAAAAACTAATACTGAAAGCATGCTATTCACTATTAAAGTTCAAAATAAAGTTTTACTTACCATATTGGTGAAGATAATTAAATATAGTATATATAATTAAATATTAAATATTGTTACGACAATCGAAGTCACGTGACTCTGGGAGCATTTCTCGAATAATCGGGGAACTTCGCGAATGTTGGAGATGCCTCTTTGTTAGTATATAAGCTTGGCAGAAAAGGCCAGAGTAGTTAAGCGACATTAGTTACGGTGAGTTTCGGGTAACTTACGATTCTGTTTCGAGCTAGTGTGTGTTTTGCACTCGTAGAGAGCAAAGT
>NW_013665613.1:701372-702502 GCF_000517525.1 Limulus polyphemus
CCCTCATGTAGCTTTGCGCGAAACTCAAAAACAAACAATATTCTTCGTTTTTGTGAGTTTCTTTATTTTAACTCGTAATAACTGTGTCATAAACCGAATGCTCATAACTGTTTCATACTCTGTAAACTATTATCAATACCATTACTATACGTTATTGTTTACGTGTAGTTTTATTAAATAAAGTTACGTTTACATGAGTATTTGTCTTACCGCGTAAAATATTTTCAAATAGACAAGGATTTATCGATCTAACACATAGTTCTTGCAAGAAAGCTTAAATGCCGTGCGTGAAAATGATAGAATAAGGAAAATTCATGCGAAGGGCATGAAACTACTGCAGATGTTTTTCTGGTCGTGGCTAGTATTAAATAATGCTGTTAGACGTTCTTTAAGTTAATTTGGAACACATAAATTGTACCTGTTATGAATATAAAGAAGTACTGACAAAAAGCTTACCTGTCCTAATAATAAACATGTTTATAAATAAACAAATCTGTCTGAAGTTTTGAAAGATACACAAGTTTGGAACAGGAGCAAATATTTTTACCTGTATGGAAATATGAAATGACAAAAGGTTGTTTACTGGAAGTGGAACAAGCAGCAAAATGAATATAAGAATGGGGCCTAGTTTTCCCCATTTTTCTGGTTTTACTTACCCACTTTTATAATACATATTTACAGAGCTTGCCCCTATTTAAATAACTTTTTTATATCACAATTTTATATGGCTGACTCTTTTATTCTAACTTGGATGCTTTTGCACTTGTAAAAATGTTTTGATCAGAAGGACAGTACTAAAACGTACATTCAGATTTGTTTTTGAAATTGAGAATTATCTAATTAAAACATACACCTCTATATGCAAAGCAAAAATAAAAATTTTGTAAATTAATCATTTGACTAGATGCAATGTTAAACTTCTGTAATAATCTTAGCAAATTCTGCATTAAAGGCACTTTACTCGAAATGGACAGATATATTCTGAGAATTAAAAAGAGACCCTGGTGTTAAATTGAAAGTTAATATAAAATCTACCGACAATGCTGTGACAAAACTATGTCAGACAAATTAGCATATTAATAATGACTGGAGACGGCTTGAATGGGTAATGAAGAAAAACTTTAATATAA
>NW_013665613.1:703453-718921 GCF_000517525.1 Limulus polyphemus
TTATATTAAAGTTTTTCTTCATTACCCATTCAAGCCGTCTCCAGCCATTATTAGTCTCAAAGTGGGTTCCTCGTCATCGAATTTGAAATTAGCATATTGTGCAGAACTTTGGCTTTATTGGACTGCTCCTGTCTGTTTGTAGAATGGGAGAAATTTTTGTTTCTACACTGAGGCCTTCTCCCTTCTCTAAATTATTTTAACCTGATTAATAAGTACAAGTAACAAATAATACCAACACAGCCTTGTCTCGCTATTGTAAATAGAGCTATGTTAATACAATAGTGTTCGCTCTACATTATTAAAGAATAAATATAAATCATCATCATTACATTCTTCTTAGCCTTAGCATTGTGCAAGTAGAGGAGAAAAAGGTTCTGCAAACATATTGTGTGACATTTTAATAATTATTTGTATTTACTAACTGTTTCGCTTTCAGTTTAATTAAGTTTCAGCTTAGGCACAAGTTGGGTAGAATTTTCAGGACTCGTTCAGTGAAATTGAGTTTTCGCGAGGAACCTTCCCCCTCACATCCATATAGCAAATTCTTAGGCATTGGATCTATCCATCACCGTCTCAGATATACTTGTTTTGGATCTAACGATCCCTAGATATCTATTTTTTCCCTGCAAAATACTCTGTGTATACCGATTGGGGCGAAGGGAAATTAGCCAATTTCCGAACATCCCAGTTCTTCAGACCCCAAATAACTACCATGGTAAGTGAACTAAGCAACTTTAACTTCGGCTTAGGATCAGGCTATTGATTAAATTATATGGTGAAGTGTTTTTTTTATGGCCAGGATGCAGTAGTGGTGACTACAAACAGAAATTGAGCTGATAGAGGTTTACGTTTGGAAGTTTTTGTAAGAAGAGGTGGCTAATTTCAAAATGCGTTTTTTAACTCAAAGTTATTAAGCTGTGAAGCATCTTTTCATTGGTTAGCGTGGTACTGTGACAGAGTTCCTTTTATGTGTATTTGTTTCTCCATGTGAGTAGGCGTATATGTGACATTCATTTTGAGTTTGATGAGAGAGGTTGTCCAGTGGTTGCTGACGTCAAAGCCATGTTCTCAGTAGAGCGTAGATTGGTGTAGTTTGATGTAGAGGGATCTTTTAATTTTCTTGATTTTTCCAATGGTAAGCCGCGTACAGAATTTGATGTTGGTCCCAGTTCTGTAATTAAGTTCTGCCAGTGCTGATTTTTCCAGATGTGTCAATCTAGTTGCACTCTTATGCTATTTTAGTATTTGTTTTATTGTTCCACCTATTTCGCCAATGTTTCTACATGAAGACTGTATTTTGTAGAGCAGTTCTTTTTGTTTTAACTTGTTGATGGATTTATTTCATTACTGTGTTTTGGAAAAGCTTTCCAGATTTGAAACAAACTTTTATGTTGAGCTTTCGTGGCATAACCTTTCGAGTTTCTCGCCTGATTTAAGAATTATGATAAAGCAATTTTAGTTTTGTGGTGGTCTTGTTGTCGGAATTAAAATTTGTTCTTTTATTGGAGGCTGAGATGAAGCTTGTAGGATAACCACTGTTTTTTAAAACTTTTTCCCATGAAGTAGCTTTCTTCTTAAAACTGGTCTCAATTGTAGACCTTTCCTGACTCTGTTAAATATACTCACTATTTCCTCATTTAACTGCCTCCGAATGATGTGCAATGAAAGGTAAGGTAGTTGTTGTAATCTTATTAGATGTAGAGATCTAAAAGTTCAACCAGAAAGTTTACAAGTAAAGTTCAAACCATTACTCCCGTTTCTAGATATCAACAGAATACTATAAGAAATTTCCTCGAAATTACATATGAGGATTCAACTACGCAGACAAAAATGTAAAGTATTATAGAGAGGTTTTAACAAACTTAAAAAAAAAGCTCAACATAAACCAAGAAAACCAAAAAAATAAAATACAAAAAAAGTTTGATTCTAAAAACCAAACCTTCAAACACATACAACGAAAGTTTAAGACGAAGCATATTAAGAAACTGGAAAAGCTTATCTTGCAAAACTGAACTAGAAACAATGAATCACAACTTATCAAAAAACCTGATTTCCCGATTCTTTAACCCACATTGAAGAAATCTCTTGTACTTAATTTCCATCCAATCCCTTTTAACATCCCGATCATAAACATCATAGCTTCCATAGAAAAGTAGCTCGACAACTCTCAACAACAGAAGGTAATGAACTCAGATTCCTGACTTGATCATCCCTCAGACAACATGAAATCTTTCAAAATAAGAATAAACGATCATTCAAAATCTGAGGAAAGATCATTCAATATATATTTTACCAGCAGACAAAGGAAACTGCATAGTAGTAATGCGCAAGGCAGATTATGGAGAAACTATAAACTATAATGAAGACAGGACCCTACAAACGAAACAGTGAGAAATCAACAAAATTATCAAAATATTAAAATTTGTCAACTACCAAACATAAGCTAACAATAGAGGTAAATCTTCAAAATATGCAATGCAGATGTTCCAGTCAGCTCAGTAGTAAGTGTCATAAATTAACTTTACCCCCAAACAACACGAGCTAAAATGCTCAACTTACTGTATGTTAATTTTTCAAACAGTCGAAAACACAAAATACTTTGTAAAACTAGCTAGAACTTTCACAATTAATCCATCTGACTTTCTGATTAGCTTTGGAAACAGTATGTTCCCAGCATACTTATGAATCTAGTCTTTTCTAAAGTCAAAAAAAAAGTAGCAGATATCTATCTTCATCACCAAAGAAATATCAACGTAAATATCATAATGAATTTTTTTTAAATACTTCACGAAGTACACCTACTTTCACTTCCAAAATGGATTATTTGAACAAATATACTAATGAGATCAGCACTCTCATTATTCCTCAGTGACATTTACATGGAAGAATTTGAAACTACAGTCCTACAGACAAGAACCCTAATATTCAAGATAAGGGAAATGCTATGTAGACATCTTTGTAATTTGGCCACATGGGCAATCAACTCCAACATCTAAGTTCAGTTAACTTGGACATACAATAAACCTTGGAAATAGAAGAAAACAAAAAAATGTCATTTCTGGACATTCTCATTCAGAGACAATACGATCACCTCAGTACTACAGTATAAATACAACCAAGTATTTGCATTACAAATCCAACCATTCACAAAACCAGAAAAAAATGCAGTGGAGACCAAGTTGAAGAACTACCAACTTCGTTTCAGCCTATAAAATAAACAAAAGTCCACAGACCCAACAACAAAACCAAAATTACTTTATCATTTATCCTTAAATTAAGTTAGAAACTCAGATTATGTAACAAATTCAACGTAAGTTTATTTGACATCTGAAAAAATACATCCTAATTAAAGTGAAACAACATATCAAATTAAAACAACAATAACAATAAACGAAATACCTTGTTCGTATGTAAAAATAAAAATAGTGGAAGCAGGCTGAATCATAGAACAAATACAAAAAACTAAAAAGCACATTTGAAATATCAGGAAAATTATAGATTTCATTTGCATCAAATTAACCCAATCTACACTGAACATAGACAACAGTTTTAACACCAGTAACCTCTAGGCTAACTCTCTCATCAAACTACGCTGAATTAATGATGACATCGAACAATGCACTTCCAGATTCACCTTCTCACATGGAGAATCAAATACACAGGAAGGGACTCTATCACAGTACCATGCTAACCAATAAAGGCACTACACAATTAACATTCACTTCACATTAACAAGAAGACTGTAAAGAAGGATGTTCATCCCAGACTTTGCTCCTGATTGTTCACGTTTAAAAACTTTGTCATCACATGCTGACCAAGATAAATGCATCAAGCCATCTGCAGTTGGTAAGGTAAGTACATTTAACAGCGTGTCACCCACAAAGATGCTTTGTCTTGGTGACCTGCAGTTCAATAGGCAGAAATGTTCTAGTTTTGTTATGCATTTTATCGTAGCCTTTTCACGAGTGCAATACATCAAGCAGTTCAAAAGATTATTGGCTTCATTAAAGTTATACTTGAAAACTACAAGTCATCTCAACCTATAAAAAGCCCAAAGTCGCGCCAATTGCCAGACACAGTGCCAAATTCGCCCAGGAAACATTTACAAGCAAATTTGCTAGTTAACTTGAATCGCTGAAAAAACAGGGACTTCAAAGTACGTTGAACTTATTTGTCAGAATTCCCAGTTATCATTAAGAGTTCAATTCAACTGTAACTTTTCCTATAGTTTTTATGCAAAAATTTTAGCTGTCCTATATTTTTACCTAGCAAGCTTCTCGTGGTCTGCTGTGCCGAAATTCCACTACAACTTAATAGATAGATCTAATAATATTTGTAAAACGTCAGAGCAATGTCTTGCTACCAAATATTGATCGAAAGCTTGAAAACTAAAGGTTGATTGCTCTTTCAGTTTTTAAATTTCTCAACCAACCAACTGTTCTAGTTATAAAATCATCAAGTGGCTACCACAAAATATAATGCATTTAATATGAAACACCACATGACAACTCTTAAAATAAGGAACATCAAATCCTTTCAGTCAATGACTGTCCTAACTACTTCTTTTGCCATCCTCTCAAACGCAAGCAGATTTACTGTTTTCACATATCCACCATAATTAAATAGTGCAGACAGGCACCTGCTATCAGATATTTAACTGCTGTGCAGCTGAGAAGTATGTGCATCTGGTGAGACCTTTACATTTTTCTGGCGGTTCAGATATGCATGCATCTTCGCGAATGTGGTGTCATAGGACTAAAATCACAGTGGCATGACTCAATGTGCAGTAGCACATATCACTGCTGCAATCATAATGAAACGACATATCATGCAACACTTTATCATTACATCTAATGTCCTTGGCTGTCAGACATGGTCTGAAGGCACTGGCAATATGCTTTGTAAGTTTGGAAAGTTCCTGATTAACATCAAGGTCTGTATGATGATAATGGCATGTCACTTGCCGTGCCTTATGGTGTTGTGAAGTGTGCTAATCTATGTCTAGCTCAAGCATCTTGCAATTCTCTCCAGTCAAGGTGATGATCTTCTTAACCAGCACCTTGGTGTCCCATAGAGGTCACCCAAGTATATCTTGGTACATTCAAGGTGCCAAATCCACTATGACCCTTCTCTATTGTCCTATCTCCAATTTATGGGAAGTGATCACTGAAGACTGTTGTGACATAGGCACCAAGGAAAATCCAGAGAGATCCCCACCAACCTCATAAACCTGAGGACAGACTGATAACTCAACCATCACTCTCATCATTTCCTTTTTAAAGCTCTAGATCCAAGAGAGTGCTTTTCCTAGTTCTTGTCATATTTTTGATCTAATCCTCACTTCAGCTGTGACTTCTTCCTGTATGCTACAAGTTCTACATAGTTTTAGAAAGTGCTCTTCCACGATAATGATTATTGAATGTTAACAGGTATCAAAAAGTCAATCTGGAAAAAATGAAGCAAGTTCAAAATAAACCCCATAACAATAAATACTTTAGTTTGGCACTAAAATGTTACTTTTTAACTAGTCTGTGCTATTGAAGTTCACCAATATCCAGCAGATAAGTTTAAAAGTATCCACAAAAAACAGATTCATAAAATGTTCTGCGAGAATAAGTCAAATTTAGACAGTGAGGGGGGGGGGAGACATAACTGAACAAATAAACAAAATTTTTATTCACAGTAGTCATGTTTATGCAAGTTTTACTGATTTAAAGCTTTCCTTTGACTCACAGAGTCGGATGAGGTGAGAGACATTCTACATGCGTATGAGGATGTGAAAGGATTCCATTCTGTCTTTATCCTGTATAGTGGACGATGACAAAGGGAATTCAGATTAAGCACACCAAGTTACGACCAAAAATGTTGCATACTTCACCACCACCCCCAATTCATACCCATTTGCACAAGTATCTATATCTATGCCAACCCTTGTAATGGGCTTGCTCCTATCCAGAAGGGACAGACACAGGGTCAAAGAGAGATGATTCTCAAGCCATTGGTGTATGCAACCTAAATCAAATAGGACTGGTACATTTGGTACAGAACACCTGCACAAAAATGTAAACATTTTGTAAATATACCTGACTAAAGATATATTCTTCTGTAGTCTTAACACTAGTAATGGTCTTTAGTGATATTAGCTTTCTGACAATACATGTATAGTTACACTTTCACAATCGTTTGTTTGTTTATTAAGCACAAAGCTATACAATGGACTATCTATACTGTTTCCATTACGCATATCAAAACCCAATTTTAAGTGATGTGAACCCCTAGACTTATTGTTGAGTCACTGAGGTGGGCTTTCATGATGAAGTTACTGAGATGGAAAGCAGTTTTTCAACGATCCTTGTATGGTGAAAATATACCTTAGCGAGCATTGTAATGCATGCAGATGGTGACAAGTTATTTTGGAATGCCTTGCCTAACCAAGAGTTAAAATGTTCCGTTGAAGAGACTCCCGTCAAAACTGGGATCCAACAATTATTTTGAGCATCCTTCAAATTAATGTGTTGGTTATAAACTACAATGACTTTCAAACCATTATGAGTGGAGATACATTTGAATGCTCCATAAGTGTGGTGTTATTTTTCAAATGCCTTTCAGTCAATTGGTCCAGTATATATTCTCCATTACTTTACAATCTTTACCATCAGTCAGCCCAATTTTTTAATACTTCCTCCATCACCGTTTGGGTATAAGTTATGTCTAATAGTCTCAATGTTTATAAGCACTGGCTAGTTTTAAAAGGCCCTGTCTTGTATATTACTTGTATTATTATTTTATAGGAAAACACCAGTGACACGATATTCATAAAGTACACAAAAACTTTAATAATACTTTTGTTAAATAACCAAGCAAGATAGTAAATCCCAACAAATCATGACTGTGAATACTTAGAAAAATAAAAACAAATTCCTTAGTATTAAGTTATAGATAAACACACACATTCCTAAAGTTACAGTTTTACATTTAGCATATGTTTTTGTATATTTTGATAATTAAGAAACATTTTTTGATAAACATCAATAATAAAGAAATAAATCCACAAGCACTATGTATTAGATATTCTTAACATAATGTTATCATATAACCCTAAAACATATCTAAAGAGTAAAAGTGGCATGTTTCTTACTTGTTCAAAGAAAGGTAGAAGTTTACATTTCTCCCACTTATAACTGACTTCTGATCAAGGCGAGCTATATACAGAGATTAGAACTAAAAATCAACCAGGTAATGAGCATAGCTAATTAAATATATTGTTCTTACATTTTTACTTATAATAATTATAATGCATTTTTTCTTTTGCTGGATACATTCACTCACCTTTCAAGGTTATAGTAGTGACAATAAAATGTATTGAATTTCATGATGATAATCATTCTTCAATATATCTAAGACAGTAATACTCTGCTTTGCTATTCTACAAGAAAATGTTGAATATTCTTTATCCTCCTCAGAATACTAAGTTTATTTATTATACCTGCTATTGTGTAGCAATATAATGTCAAGAACTGAATAATGGCCAATGACACTTTTTCTTCATTTCAAGTATCCAGTGTGTAGGTTTTTCTTGTAGTGACTATAAAGCACATTCACATAAGAAATTTGTTTACTACTGTTTTTGTTTTTAATGAATGATGGATTTAAAAATAACGTTTAAAAACTTTAAGGACCCCAAAACATTTGATGCCAATTTGATATCTGTGTGAGAATACTTATTTAAATGTTAGTGCTTTCAGACTATTCATACAATTGTGTGTAAGTGATACTTTGTTACACCAATTTAATTAATATATTGAAATAGATTAGATGTATATTTATGCAATGATTGATAAAAAAATCTTTCTTTGATATACTTTGGCTAATTAAGTGTTAGTGTTGTACTCTCAACATATTTCTGTGTATATCATTATTACTTCTAAACGAACTTAGTTTTTTCTATATCTATAACTACAACAGAATTATTTGTTCTTGTTATTCTACTTTTATATATTCAAATATATGTTGTTTTTTATTTTTCCTCAAAATGAATAGGCAAAAAAAAAGGTGTAGTCTGAAAAGGAATAGCTAGTATATTTTTTAAATATATGTGCACTGTATGCTAAGTTAAGATTTACCTTACTGAAAATAATATTATGTTATCTTTTCCTTCATATGATTATGGTTTTGGAATGTTCAACTTAATGATATATAAATCTGTAAAAAAACAAATTTAGTTTTTTTTTACAATTTATAATGTTATTTGCTTTGCCATTTTACAACATAAAACATATTTTTACATTTTATTTGATCATTACCATAAAAGTTATAATGCACTTTATAGATTTTCTATAACAAGAGATGACAACAAACTGTAACCTTGAAAAACCATTTAATACTTCAACACAGTAAAAATGTAAGTAAATTTTCCAAAATTATGAAATGTGAAGAAAGATCTGACAGACAGCAGTGTAATGTGTATTTTATATTTCAACATATAGAGAAATATAGATTATATCAATCAATTCTGCCTTCTGATGACATTTGAAAAAAGAGCCATAAGGTGTCTACATCTCATAATCGAATATTCCATGAGCAGCAAAAAAGCTAGGACTTGTAAATGTCCGTTTCGTTTGAAGCATGTTAATGTATACATACATTAAAAAAGAAAACATACAAACTTTTGTCTGAGCTTTCAATTCCAATTAGTTCGTATCATCCAAATTTGACGTTTTTCATCTTAATTGCGAGAGTTCCAGTTTGAACCTTGTCGGCTTTTTTTAACATGTAACATTTATCATAAAAGCTGTTGGAATATCCCTCTATTCACATACCACTAAACTTTCAAAGCCTTTGTTTTAGTGCATTAAAATGTAGTATACCTACTACAAGCTTATATACAATTATACTTCTGCAAGGTTTCTCATGTTTTTTTTCTTTACAGAATTTTGAATTTTGTTTCTTCCTGATAGCTCTTCACTGTTGTTTGGTGTAAAACGGCAGATATGATAAAATTATTATATACTTATAAGACTCCACAGTTCTGTTATTGACATTTTAGAACACTTTTCATTAATTGTACTCTATTTTCAGTTTAAGTTTAGGTACATATAGTTGGGAATTCATTACAATCTAAACCAACACTATTCATATTTGTGTCATGAATGTTGAATAATCAAGTGTACGGATGATATTGAATGAGTATTTTTGGAGTTTATCTTAGCAGTAAGATAAACCAAAGTCAGAACAGATTACACTTAATCTTTTTCTGATAATTACAACTGGTGAAAAAGCAATCTTTCTCAACTGGGGCTTTGACTCAGGATGCTCAACTGATACTAACTGACCTGAGACCAGTACTCTATCAACTGAATTATCAGGGTTTCAAAGCCAAAGTTCACTTAGTTCATTATAGCATATACTTATATTCTGCCTTTTCTGTTGGCAGTGTGATGATTTTTACACTGCAAGTGGTACAACTAATGTCTAGTAGCTTGTGACTCTAGTGAGTGTAATTAAAAATACTGTTCAGCCTGGAGTCTTGATGAGTTCTGGTTATCAGCAAATCATTGCTGTAGTTTAATATGTTCCAGATCAGTGTCAAGAGAGAGGTTCATATGCGAGTTCTTCTTTGTTACTGGTTAAAGAAGAAAGACCGGTGTTAAGATGTGTAGAGGTGCAAGATGGTGAAGACAATGGTGCCATCCACTGGCGACTGATCCAGCCTTTTACATCAGACCTGCTTTTGTTGCTACTGGAGTCTTTGTTTATAGAATTGTGCCACCCATCAGCAATGTTAGCAATTCTACTGTAAGTACTAGTAATTGAATTCCTTTCCTGCTTATTCATACATGACATACTCCAGTTAATTTTTGAATAAGGTGGCCTGGATGGGCTGAAAGAAAGATATCAACATATATATATCTGCAAATATATATATAGTCATATGAAAAACTCATTTCATTACACAATGATCAATTACATAAAAACTGTAGCTGGCTTAATCTGAAAATTACACAATGCACATTCTGTTTCGAAAGGTCAGCTATAGGGATACATAAAATCACTAGAATTATTTTTTTCAATGAACTTTAGAGAGAGCAATCAAAAGACTGTCACTTTTACCTACATAACATTTTATGGAAAAGATTATGAATAGTTAATGAAATAGCACTGATAAATTTAGTCAATAACAATTCTCGGTAGAAAGGTGCATAACAACGTACTAACTAGTACTCTCTATTGCAGTGATTCTCAAACGAGGGGCTGTAAACAAAGCTATACTACTAAAATGTGATTTTAAATAACATTATACATTCTTTCTCTGGTTCAGTTACATGTGAGAATGAGGTGACTAAAGTCACTGAAAATGCTACTGTGATGTTTCATCATATCTATAATCCCAGGATCATAGCTAAGCACATGCATGTACACCCATGCAACATCATGCATAACATTGAAAAATTCAAGATATAAATTTTCTTTGATGATACAATCTTAAATACAATAGTTATGAGCTCCTATATATGACAAATTTGGTTATGCCAGTTTGTCTTTTACAAAAAAACAAACAAAAAACAAAGACCTTTGCATTATAATATTTGATAAGCATCTATTTGAAATGAATGTATTTAAACACAGTAAATTTCCGATGACGTTGACATTGATTATAAAAATTTTGGTATAGTTTCACTAAAATAAAGGATTAGTTTTCTTTTAAAGAGCTGAGCTATACCAAAAATTTAGTGTTAGTCCAAATTTATAAGGTGGTCATTCCGAGTGTTATGTTTAGTTAAAAAAAGCATTGCAATGCACAGCAGTAATAATTATGGTATCCCCATGTCTTTTAGTCTTTAACTTATGGGTCTGGTATTTCTAATGTACAAGGTGCTATCAGAAGAAAGTGTATTTTATCTGGTAGCAAAGTCATATCACTTTGGTTATATGTTTTTTTCTTTCAAGAAATACACTTTAATGTTGAATGTGTGTCAAATTATTCAAACCTTGCAGCTTAAATTTGGAAAAATGGAATGTCATCTTGGCTTTGTTTTTAACCTTTATTTCTATATTTCTACATTTTTAATAAATATAGAAAGGACACCCACTGAATTGGAAACTCTTGTTTACTGAAGGCAATATTTGAAATAATATGATTCACCTTTTTATCAACAATTAATAAACTGACCACTGGAAAATACGTATGGATAATTAATCAATCACATACAAAATCATAATTGTTTAAAAAGAGAGAATGTGTATCTGCAAAGAAACACCACAATCATGAACAATCTGGTCAATTAAACTGGATTGTTGAAATACATTAACAAAAACTTGCATATCATTTTTAAGAGATTTATACTTTCACTAAGATTAAAAAGTTATGAAGAATTGTTTTATGTTTGCGTTTTCCTGTTAATATTTCAGTGTGTTTAATCTGGGCTAAATATATGACATCAGTATCATTTGGAGGTAGCAACATAATTATTCAAAACAAACACTCATATTACAATTTACAACACTACATATTCATTAGTCAAGTGTTTTCCATGTACGTACTCCACTGATTATAGTTTAGAGAACTTGTTAAACAGGGGGAGTTTCCTAAATAAACAAAGACATGTACTCGCTATCTCAGCTAAAATACCATTCAGATAAAAGGGAAAGTACATATATAAATGACTACAAATATTTTTAAAAACACTATTTATTACTGTTAATTTAAAAGAAATAAATAAAAGCATAAAATACCAGTTTCATATCATCCAAGATACTTTTCGATTTCTACAGTAAATCGTTTCCAAAAAAGACCTACTAACAATGAAAAACTTCTAGCGTTTTTTGACCTTATAGCTTTATATATGTTGTAAAATCCCTCTGTATGTTAAACTGTGAAACATTTAATGTGGTATTAAAATTATTAATAAAATAATTTTCATAAAATAATCTCTCGTATTCTTTTCACAAGAATATCAAAAATGAAAATATTTGGAAAAAAAAAAGTTTTTCTAAAGTAATGGTTCCCAAACTCTTTTAGTCTGAGGCTACCTTGATGTGAATAAATAAGATTGAAGCCCCCCCAACCTATAAAAATGCCTCAAAATGTGATTTATATTTCACTTTCAGAATTAAAAATAATAATTACTCTCTAAGTTCAGCTATATAAAACCTTCAAGAAAGTAGCTGAAAATCTGTCATCATAAATATTTTAACACTGTAAGAAAAGGGGACTGAATTATTTGAGAGTCAAAAACACCATTGGTAGAGAGGTTACCCAACTAATGACCTAGGGCAGAGTGGTTATAGAAGCTTTTTGTAGTTTGCCTGTTATTTGTAATTAAAACTATTCATTATTAATTGTAATTATTATTGCAAAATTTTAGCAGCTCTCCTCATAGATGTTATTGTATATTTGTAAAAAAATGTTTAAATTTTTACCACTGATTATTTTGATCTATAAGGTTTTTAATGTTAAAATATTAGTATTAACAAAAATTAATAAATCTGTTAACTAAACACTCATCTTTGTCATGAAAATGTATTCAATGTAAGAAGTGAAAATCTCAGAGTGTATCTCAGTGGTGATAATTCATGCACAACTCATTATCACTATCATAAAGCTGTGTATATTTAAACAGTAACACTATTTAACTTCTTATTAAAGAGTGAATACAAATTCGTTCTTCTTAATGACACCTCAAGCTAGAGGTTTATACGAAACCACTTACTTTTTCAATAGAAAATATGCAAAACATCATTTGGTTCAAAAATAATCTTTCCTCAATCAAAAAACATGTGCAGTGATGAACATGGAAATTCATAGTTTTTGATGTTTTTTTGATATAATTATTTACTCAATATAAATGCATAGCTGCCATAGAACACAAAATGTAAAATTTCAATCAATCATGGCATCCTCCCTGGGAGTTGACAACCATGGTTCTTCATTGTTCTCTGTTCCTTGCAGCATGGACCAATTTTCTTAATTCAAGCTTCTCATTTCCAATCCATTTTCTAATATCATCAAGCCAAGTGAGTCTCTTCCTGCCTTTTGCTTTTTTCCCTTTGATTTTGTTCATTAAAAACTCTGCCAAATTTCCCTCACATCTAATTATATGCTCAAATTATCACATCTTTTTTTATTACGCATGTCTAGCAGTTGTTGTTTTGTCTTTTGCAAATTATGTAAGATTTGAGCTCTATGAGATATAATGGCTGAGGTTTTCCACAAACTAATCTCTATGAATACACAGATTTCAAAAGAAACAAAGATGTTTATGTCTCAGTATAATTTTTTAATATTCTTTATGACATACATTTGTAGGAAAATAGTTCTTACTCGAGCAGAGTGCACAAATCATACAAGAAACTCAACTGCACTGCATTATCACAGGCTTTTCAGTTAATGTTAGTGAATGTAAGTTTCCCAGCACTACCACATTATGACTACATGAACATGCAAAAAAATGCCATTTATGCGAGTTGTAGAATATTTGTTTAGGCTATGCAAGTTCATAAATGTGATTAAATGCCTTTATAAGATTCAGTTTTAGGTACTCTCACCTAAAACTAAACAGGAAAATGAAATTGTTATAAAACAAAATGACCTACCTAAACAGTAGAATCCTCAAAGTGGCTATTCCTGCAATATCTCCCAAAATATCCCCAACTGTAGCTTCAGGCTTATCAGTGATTTGATCAAGAGATAATGGTTTCCATTTCTTGAACTGTATAGCTCCTGGAGTAATTATAAAAACTTTAACTTACAAATGTACTATAAAACAAAATGAACATTGATTGTTATGTTCAAAAATATATTATTACTGATAATATACTTAATAATTCAACTCCTCTGATAATTAAAGAAAGTTTTATATGGTTTAATAAACTACTGGTCATCAGTCATTTCAACCATTTCAAAAAAAAAAGTTGGATGGTTTGTTTCGCTACAGGTAAAATTTGGTATTTATATTTATTTTCAACTCTTCTTCAATAACAAGTGTGTAACATTAAATGAAATCTTGTTTCTCTCTTGAAGGACAATTTGATGTTTCTTGATGTTAATGAATTTTACCCAAAGCTACTCTGCACTAGCCATCCCAAGTGATAGATTAAAGGGAAAGCAAAGCAACTAGCCAAAACCATCCACCATCAACTCTTAAGCTATTCTAACCAAATAGTGGAATTGAACTATCACTGTTTTACATCACCCACAACCATAAAATGCGGAGCACAACTTATAGAAAGAAAAGGGTAGCTGCAAGTAAAAAATCAGGTTAGCTAACAAAGAGTATGTTAGATAAAATTAAAGAAAAACATCATACATTTAAGAAATTTAAATTGACTGGTATGACAGGAGATTTAGAAGATTAGAGAATATCAAGAAAGTTAGTGAAACAGGAAATTAGGACATGAAAAAGGATGTATGAAAAAAAAAGGTTGGCTGAAAATATAAAAATTAATAGTAAGAATTTCTTTAAATACATTAATGGTAAACAAAATGTTAGGATGGGAGTAGGGCCCTTAAGGGATGATAAAGGAAGGCTAATATTTGATGAGATGGCAGGGTTATTATATTTTAATTTTTCTTCTGTTTTTCCTACCAAAGATTTAAGCAGTATTCCACATCTTGAACAGTTTAAAGATGGAAACAAGATCAAACAAGATGACTGCATTAATTTTGAGCTGGTTAAGAAAAAATTGGATATTTTAAAAATGATAAGGCTCTTGGGCCAGAAAATATTTCCCCAAGGGTTTTGAAGGAGGTTAAAGATTAGATATGTGAGCCACTTACTACTATTTTTTGTCTGTTCTTGAATAGTGGGCAAGTACAAGTGGATTGGAAGTTAGCTAATGTAACTCCTCTTTTCAAGGGAGGTGATAAAAATTGTCCAAGTAATTATAGACCCATTAGTCTTGCATCAGTTGTGGGAAAAATTTTGGAAAGTCTGTTAAAAGATGCTTTGCAAAGTCATTTAGCAAAGTTTAAAATTTTATTGGATAGTCAACATGGTTTCATTAAGGGAAAATCTTGCCTTACAAATCTTTTGACATTCTTTGAAAAGGCTACTGCTTATGTAGAAGAGGGTAAGGATGTAGATTTGGTGTATCTGGATTTTCAGAAAGCATTTGACAAGGCGCCACATAAAAGGATTGTAAAAAAAATTGTCTCTTTAGGTGTGGGGGATAGGTTAGCAAATTGGATAGAAGAGTGGCTGAATGGAAGAAAGCAGAGGGTTGTTACAAATGGAGTTCAGTCAAACTGGATTAATGTCTCAAGTGGGGTACCTCAGGGCTCAGTGTTAGGACCTTTGCTCCTTTTGATTTACATCAATGGTACAGATGAAGGAATGGTCAATAAATTACTTAAATTTGCAGATGATATTAAGGTCTTGAGTGTTGCTAGCTGTGATTAACAAAAGGATTTAGATCATTTAATGAGTTGGGCAAATAAATGGCAGATGGGTTTTAATCATAATAAGTGCA
>NW_013665613.1:719290-739765 GCF_000517525.1 Limulus polyphemus
GATCTTGGTGTAATTGTCGATCAGCCTCTAAAGCCATCCATGCAGTGTGCTGTTGCTGGTGGTAAGGCAAATATGATTTTAGGTTGTATCTACAGAAATACTGAATACAAGTATATAGAGGTTATAATTTCAATGTATAGGTCACTGGTTAGGCCACATTTGGAATATTGTGTTCAGTCTTGGACCTTAGGAAAGACGTTGAATTGTTGGAAAGGGTTCAGAGGAGGGTTATTAGAATGGTTCCTAGGATGGAGAGGCCATCATACGAGGAAAGGTTGAAATCTTAAATTGTTTTCTCTCGAAAAAAAGAAGATTTGGGGGGGGGGATCTGATTGAGGTGTTTAAGATTATAAAGGGAATTGATAGTGTTGATGCATCATCATTTTTCATACTTAACAGTGAGAACAGTAAGACTAGGGGACACAAGTATAAATTTTGGCTACACAGGAGTCATCTTCAGCTAATACAGTTTCATTTTTCAAAAAGGGTGGTTGGAATTTCATGTGGGTTGCCATTGGATATTGTGGAGGCAGTAAATGTAGGTGAGTTTAAGAGAAGGCTTGATAAATCTATGAATGATAAGGACTGGCTTCAAGATTTTTTTTAAAATTTATTTATTAGTAGTTTTTGTTTAGTTTCAAAGATGGAACAGCCAAGATAGACAAAAAGGTCCCATGTTGTTCCAAACATTATGTTATGTTAATAACATTTAATGCAACAGGCCAAAATCAAAGATCCTGGAACAGTTCTCAGCTCGTTTGTAATAATCTGGGAAAGTTATTGGCACAATGATCTAACTGATCTTGATAATGTTTGGTAGAATAAAAGCTTCCATTTAAAATTTTACAATAAAAAAGTGATAGTCACTTGACATTATATTTATTGTACCTTACAATCAGACATTTCTTACTTCTATAAAACATAAAACAAATTCATATAAACAGAAACAAACTTCAAAATGTTTCTCAATGATGGTACAACCTTTCTACTCCCTTGATAGTTTACTTCATTTTCAAAGAACCTTCTGAAATGAGAATCTTAATAAGTGCTATATAGGGCAGTATTTACTTGATACCTAGTCACGTGTGATTTTTAGAATATCAAACTCTGACAAGTCAAAATAAAATCTAGAGGACAAATTTTTTAACTCCCTTCCGTCACTGAAGACATGACAATTTTCTTCATTCTTAAACTGTACAAGCAAAATCATATTTTCATATCGCAACCATAACAAGACACCTGAATTTTGGAGTGAAGTATTATGGTTATACATCACAATCATGAAGCCAAAAGTGTTCTAGATCTTGCACTGCAAAATTTAGTAAAATAAGAATGAAGGGCTGACTCCAGACAACCACAGGGCTGTTCTCCATGCTAACAGACACAAGAAAGTTTTTCAAATTTTCATTCACTGGATAAATAATTGTTGTTGATACAATATTTCTCCAAGTGTTTAAAAAAACAGAAAATTACCGACATATATTTGATCTACATGTACCATACATCTGAAATACACCAAATTCATTTGTCTGAACTGAAACATAAGCCCAATTTCTTGAATTTTGTACACATTTTGCAAGTGGTCTCAAACCAAATTTTTTTATCCATTCCTCAATAGTAAGATTAAGAAGGTATAATTTCAGCTGGGATGATAGATTTACAAGAGATTTGAAACAATAGGTGGCTGAAATATTTTTGTGCATGTTCATTTTAGCCATATTTTGTTATTAACTGTGCAAATATATACAAGACCAACATCATCACTAATGATAGTTTCTTACTGTGTATGTAGGAATGTTATCAAGTTTCAGACTTTACCATCATTAATATCATTCTGTTACAGTAAACCAAAGACAAAAAAAAGATAATACTGCATGCATTATGCTAAAATCTAGCTTTAATTGGAATGTCTGTATTTTTCAGATGAACATAAATATGGAAAAATACATACATGTAGTATACAGATTTAACAGAAAAGATAGTGTATTTATAACAAGATTTAGCTATCATGCCCAAATGGGTGCATTCCATCTTGAGGAAAAAACTGCACCATTAAGTTTTAAATTTGATAAAAAGTAAGCTTGTAATCATTCTTCTACACATTTAAAGAAATTATATGCTTTAGAATTCTAATTTATTGAAAAAAAGTTTTATTTACTTAATTTTATGGATTAATAATTTATTTTCATCACAAATGTTGATTCTGGCTTGATTTAGGCACACTCTGAACAAAATTATTTCTTGATTTTTTTTTTCCAAGCATTTTATAACACTCATAGTTCCTTAAGGGGAAATTCATAATGGTTTAAAAAAAAAAGTGTTAATTTGACCTTGTAACATAAATATATGTGTAGTTTTATTGACTTTCAGCCAATCACTGTTCTTCAACCTCAGTTGTCATGATTTGATATAACTGACTATATATCAGCTTCAAGAAACTATTTGCTAGTGATTAGCAGAGATTACTACAAAGAGCTAAAACCTTAGCTTTATGATACATTATGAGAAGAAAAGATGTTTGTAAATAACTTCCTTTCCAATTACAGTCTTTTGACTTTTTTCTTGCTTGCTTTATAATTTTTTTTTACTTCATTTGAATTGTGGTGTCACAGCATAGAAAAAGAAATGTTTTCATGGAACAAGATGAGGTAGGCTTAGTTTAATCATTATGCTTATTGGCCTAAGTAAGTGTTTGAATGGGCTATGTAAATTGCTGAAAAAAAAAAGAGAGTAAAACAATACATATATATCAATATAGAGTGGGTTTAAAACTTAATTTATATTATCAAAACCTTCTGATTAACAATAAAAAAAAAAAACAGCTTGCTTATAACGTTGACATGATAAAAGTTTACTTTTATTCTGTGGTAGTGATTGTAAACACACACAACTAAGCAAGGTATTTTTTACACCTAAACAAATACAAAATTTGCAGGTTTATAAAATAAAAAGTTCATAGAAAAATTCTAAAAGTATGTAGAATGACAAACAATTGGTAATTAAAATCTACAACAAAGATAAGCATTAATTGCTTCTTAAAAAAACATACTGCAATGAAACCTTTTTAAAATTTCAGAGCTACGAATTCATAAAATTACATATAAAAAATATGTTTTTATTCGAAGAAGCTACATAATCTGTAGAAAATTATTCTGAAGGTTCCAAGTATTTCTTTCTGTAGTTTTTTCGCAATGCGATAAAATAAACCATACAATATATGCTTCATACTGACATACATAGGCCTAATCAAGCAAAGGCAGATTTCACTCAGTCCTATTTATTAAAGATTTCATTTGCCAGTAGAGTGAAAGTTAAAGTAACAGAACTGACTACATAAATACATACATACAACCTGTATAATTCTAGAACTGACTCATGTTGAGTAAATTGTTTTAATGATATATGCTCAATAGCCAGTCAGTTCTGACACTATAATTTATAACATATAATTAAAGTTGTTTGATTGGTCACTTTACAGATGTATCATCTTTAATAAATAACTGATTTAAACCTACTTTAAAGCCTGGTACAAATACACCATATACAGACAGACACACACACACACATCACCTAATGATTCCTATTGTTAGAATTAATGAAGAAAAATGGGTGGAGACTAACCACATAAACAGTTATTATGGTCCTTGAAACTTCTCTAAAATTAGCAACACCAATGGGGTACATAACCTGCTATATGAAAACATTTCACTAGAAGTAAATGAACTATAAACTTCTTAAGTTTTAAAAACAGCACTGCGATGAAAGAAAAGACTGAAATGATACAAACAAGAGCAATGAATGTCTTTTACTAAACACAATTAACACCTGAGAAATGAAATTTGACTGCCAAAGAAGTAGCCAGCTACGAGTTCTGGTACTAAATTAATAGCTTCCTAAGCAGTTAATTATTTTAGATAAAATGTAGTTAGAAATGAACTAATTAAGAAGAATGTATATTGAAACATGATTTACATAACGTTTAGGCCTAATACATACAAATTCCTTGCCCTATAGTTTTATCTGTGTTAACATAAATCTATGAATATAAAAAATATCTGTTAGAATGCACATCTACATAATAAACATTTTTTTACCTTTTGCACCCACACCTTCTGAAGCAGAGTAGCCTAGTTTAACAATAGCTGTCTGAAGAAGTTCAGTAAATAATGTACTGGTGGAAATTATAGCATAGCTGTCCACTTCTACCACAGTGGAACCATTGGAGGAGCTGCTAAACTGGGAAGGAGCTTGCTCCACTACACAATGTACTGGAAGAGATTTTCCTATAAAATAAGGCATTTACATTACTATACAAACAGAAAAACCTTCAAAACTATTAGGAGAGTATGCAAATATAACAAAAGAAAACAAAACAGAAAAAAAAACATTAGGCCAAATTAAAAGCATCTCTTCATCCTGCAAATACCTAAAAACATGATTTTCAAATTTAAAACTTATGGATCATTTGTAACAAGTCAGCTATGGCTGATCATATAATGCCTAGTTATTTTTTAACTTTGGTTCCAAACTTGTATACAATTCATAGATTGTCTTGCAGCATCAAACAATGATTAACAAAGGAGCTTTTATGGGAAGCACAAAGTGTAACACATTACACAATAATACACACATGCATCATGTCACAGCTTTAGCTGGAATAATGTGTGTACTTGTGGGAAAGAAAATTCTCTTCTGCATACAAGGTTTAGACATTTATTATAGTTTTAATAACACTGTGAAGTCAAAGCAAGTTTTCAGTATGTACCATAAACATACAACAACATGTGGAATGTTTAATGACATTGTACCTAATAAATATGGTACAAATCAAGAAACACTTAACTATGATAGAGAATTTTCAGAAGCAAATGACCACATGTTATTTATATAAAATGAAAATCAGTAAAGAACCAAACTTAAAATATGATGTGAGCAGCAATAAGCATTGGTGGATGTACTAAACTCTAGGTGTCTAGTCTGAGTCGTAAAAAATTCTTTGTGGTGTGTGCGTGTGTGTGTGTGTGTATTGCATATATAAATATCAAGTTATAAAGCCAAATTTATAAATTTACTACTTTTACTTAGGCATGTTTACCCAGCTTCCATTCTTGACAGTTTTCTTAAATAAATCCAATAGCATTTACTGTTTTATATTAATTTTTTAGCATGTGGCTCTTCTTCAATTTTATGCACAAAAGTCTATTTTATAGGTTTATCTGCTACAAAAATAACATCTGCTAGTGCCTACACCACATGTAATATCATGCAAATCTACAAGCATGAAAAATTTTAATCATGTGAAAAGTGGCTCACGATTATATATTATATTCACATATTATGAGTAAAATTATCAAATTTGTATCCTAAAGTTTGTTTCAATTTCCTTTGCTTTGTTAATTTTACTTTCTATATAACATTTCCATAACCAGCATTTTGCAGATACTTTTAACTATCTGGCAGATATCAATGCATCTGAATATCACAGCTGTCAAGGATCAGAGAATGCGAAGAAAGTTAAACAGTTTATCACTGGAAGTAACCCAAAAGCACCATTATCCAATACAGCTAGAGTAGGAATCTTTCTTGGAACAAGATAATTCACATGGAATTGTCTGTACAAGAGCCATGCTCACAACTTAGAAAGCACAAAGTCAAACTGAATTCTAGCACTTCAAAACTGTAATAGCAGTATCTGACAATTGATAAATGAAAGTAATCATCATGTTGGACAAATATGTCTATTTGTGTTAATACAAAACTCCAAGGAATTTGTTATCCTCCTGCTAGTGATACAACACATGAAAAATGGTACAAAACATGTCCCAGTTTTCCTAAGGGAGTTATAATGACAGCAGGTTACAGTTATAATGGTAACTTAAACACCTGGATAATAAAACAAATATAAAAAAAGCCAATATAAACTATGCAGACTACTAGGCTAATATTTTGACATGATTATACAATGGGGAATTAACAATTTAGCAAGAACTAGATGTCAAAGCAAAATGGACAGCCATATATCCAAGTCAACAAACTAGTTCTTCCATTAGATGCAAGTATAAACAGAAGTTCATGCTCTTCCACTTTCAGATATCTCCCACTTTTGCTTCTGACTTGCTCAAATGGATCCTCAGAAGCTGTTGTACAAACAAGACTGAATGACTGTAGGAAGTGTGTAAAAGAAAAGGGTACAATACTAACCTCAGTGTATTTTGTAAAAGCCTTCTGCAGTGGAAACTGCACTTAAAGAGTAGTACATAACTAAATTCATACCACAGAAGACTGCCAATGGTGGTAGAAGAATGGGCTGCAAGGCCTAGGCACTTATCCTTGTATCATTTCTAAAGATATCACTATGTATATGCTTTTACATAAAACTGAAAAAATTCAGTGCTAACTCAAACAGAAACAATGTCTAAGCAACATCCCTCGTGGTTGAGAAATGGAAAAGTCCCTGTCAAAGAGTCAATGGGGACTGTTTGCATTTTTCTTTCTCCAACTGTAATTTCTTAGAGGAATGAATACTGTATAGGGCAGGTATGTAACAAGTAACAAAGTTACATAGAAAAACGCTTGACAAGATGACACAACTAGGTCATGGTTTACATTTTTGAGATACAATTTTAAAGTGTAAGTTAACAAACAGATCTGTTATTTTAAATTAATGAAGCAACATCAAGTTTTCTTTGAATAATTTTACAAAAATGTTTATAATAAATTACATGATACCTTAAAACAAAAATATAGTTCACATATCTGATCACTAGGCTATTTCAGAGATCAAACAAAACATTGTAAGATAGAATAACAATGGTGTCACCAAATGTTATCATTACCACATTGTCATGAAACAAAATCTAAGAAATGAGATACAAGATTATTTCAAGAATGCAATAATATTGTACTGTACTCATTCTTTCTTGATCTCTCCCATGACATTCAAAAACAAGTGGGTGTCATATCATTTATATATAAAATGGGCATGATCAGCTTTACGATAACAATCCTTATGAACTTCTTTTATTGTAGCACTTACAAATAAAATGTTTTGTTCATACCGAATAATAAAAATTTTAAAATATACAAACGAAAAATAAATACCTGGTCCAAGTATTGGCATTTTGCTGTGGTGAGCTGTGTGAAAACCTTCAGACACAGTTGAAGATAGGTGGTTTGAACGACTACGAAGACCAGAAGACTCTCCATTTTCATGCCTATTTTGAACTTGCTCCCTCCTTTCAGTCAGTTCTTCAAGAGTTAGTATGTGACCATTGGAGTGTGTACTGGCCATTGCAGGTTGATTACTTAATATACTCTGCTGCAAAAACATTACCAATTTAAAACATAGGCTTAATTAAAAAGACTCATTATCACTGCAAGACTTTACTATATTTTGGGGCATTTAATAGCATGCCAAGATTAATTTCAAATATTATTCATAATACTGTCATGGTGTAAAAATCTCTGAAACAAAGAAGAGAAACACTCTACAATCACCAAAGCAAATCTGAAAGCACTGGCTTTGCTTACAGTTGTATTACAATTTCTAAGTTCCACTTATTACTTTTGTTTTGATACTTTATAAGGCGAACTGAAACTTTCCAATTTCTGGTTATAAATCGTACAAAACATAGCAAAAACTGACCAATGGCTTCACCTTTCAAAATGAACCCCCTCACTAAGAATTAACACAAATCTATCAAATAAATCTGGGTTAGATATCCATACTGGATAATACCAAGAGATCATTTAAAAATGGCAACTCTTCCCATTTGGCTTTTAATGAAAAAAATTATTGTAAAGCACAAACAATTTTCTTGCTAGAAACAATGAACTAGACAACTCCCTACTGATAAAAATGTAATATATGAAATGACATGTGCTAAGTGCTGAGAAACATGTTGATGAAACCAGTCATCTATTATATGAACATTTTAAGGAACACATTTGTGTCACTGTGAATCTTAATTTTAAAAGAGACCACTGCTAAAAACTTTCTCCTGCAAATGGTACAGTTGTTGTTCATCCTTCGAAGTTCGAAGAAGACCACGACATCATTTGGTCTATCTGTGGATACGGAGATGGCTCAGGAGTCCTATCCGAGCCAGGAAGCCTCGACCACATTCCTGGCATATATGGCTTGGTGTCCCGTTCTGAGTCGACCGCACCTGATCTTTCCGAGCTGCACCCTTCCCCTCGGCAACCAATCGACGTTTACATTCTGCTGTCACCAAACCCTGCCGGACCTTCGTTCTCCAAAGAAATCTATCCTGGGCGAGCGACTCCCAGCCTACTGCACTGCCATCGGCCTATCGCCGCAGGACTTTGGTTGATGTCGTGACGTGCGCTGGACTTGGATTATAGTGAGGAAGAGTTGCGAGAGTCGTCGACCTCACTCTCTCGTCCCTTCCCATCCTGATCCGTAATGGTACAGTAGATGAAATACCATTTACCATTAAGCATTCAGCAATATGTAACAATTTCCTTGATAAGAAATTCAAAGAGACTTTTCTGATTCAATCTTACAAATGTAAAATAAATATAAATAATTCTTAGACTTTGTAATTAGTGGGCTCTTTTTTCATTTTTACATTTGTTTGTTAGCTTGCGATTATATGTTACACAGTCATTCTAATATTTTTTGTATGTGCATTCTATAACACTTCTATCTAAAACAGTTTATAAACATTATGAATGTTCTTTTTTTTGATTTTCAGTTTGTATTGTTAGATGCTTGAGAAAGGCATAAGCTGAAACATCGGGTTTGTATAAAATTGTTTTTCAGGAGTGCGACTGTTTTTGGAAACGTAAATTATTTTTATACATTGGCTCTAGTATTTTCAAAGCCTCATTACTGATTATTCAGACCACATGCTTTAAACATCATGTAAGGGTGAAAATGAAGAGCTGTAATAACAAACAACTGACAGATAAGGAAGATGAACTATAAAAAAGTTGTTGATTTTATATTTCCAAGGAATATAGGATTTTAACAAATAGCAACCTATACTTGCAAGAACAGGAGATATATAACAAAATCAATAAATGTGTTGTTTACAAATGGAATTTCTCGAAATTTCACAGAAGTGAAAGTTAGATGACTTAATTTCTTCTTGTGAAATACATGTTATACAATATAAAAATACCAATTTTAAAACATTTTTGAATTTTGATATAGAATTAAAATTATATTTTTTACTTAAACTTTGAGAAATATAATTTGCAGATGTACATTTCACACATCAAAGGTGCACACAAGTTAAAATAGCCTAATAGTTGAAGCAGTTACATGACAGCATACAAGTTCAACTACAGCCTTGTTGTGTTCAGCTACATATAATAAAACTTTAAAAAGTAATAAAAGTGTTAAAAATATATTAAATTTAACACCACAACTTGTCAAGCTGAATTAAGTTCAAAATCTAATTTTAAGGCAGTAATGAATGGTATATTTTGACCTTTGAAGGTCAGGAACACACTAGCTTGCATAATTTACTGCTGGCACCACCATAATTACGATTATATACATGATTGAAAATCCTTTTGGTTCACATGCAATACATCACACAGAACAATAATCATGGTTTTATATTTTAAATTTTAAAAAATTCACATTGTTTATGTACGTACATATTTGATGCTACGTTTGACACATGTATAGTTGCATACAATAGCTAACGAAGCTTGCATTGCAAGAATACTGTACAGTGGTAAATTAAAATAACTGCAGGTGGATAAGCAAAACATATCTTTATTTAATAATCACCACTCCACACAGGTTAACAATCACAGTCTTAACGACATAAAATTGTTGATTAATAAACTAATAAACATAATAATAATAAAAACACAGTGAAACAGGACATAGTAGAACTAAGTTTGATTAGAAAATATAGACCTCTAATTGCAAAAAGAAATTACAAGAGATAATGTTATTATGAGTCAATGTTTTAACAAAATTTTTGATTAATTAAGTATATGCTTTGGGGAGGAGAGTGGGGGTGTAGGGTTACAATGTTTCTCCTTTTTATATATTAAAATTATTAGTGTTAGCATACATTTTATGTTTCATACTTATTTTACCATATCACTTCTCTATGTTTTTACACTAGGCATAACTACACATATAACTATAATGTTTTGATGGTGTGTGTGTTTTCTTTTTAATACAACTACTTTTAATTAATGGGCATTATACGAGTCAAAAGATCAAATTTTAGATGTGAATGACATTTAATGTGTGATAACTATTCAAACATTGTCAAACAGTTTCTGTTAACGAGAGAAAGACAAACAAACTGAAACTGCTTAAATGACACCTGATAAACCTTCAAATGTTTAAAACTATCTTTGAATTCCTAGATAGTGAACAATTATTTGAAAATAGCCCCATGAACTTCCAAATTCAAAATCAATATGACTCCAAACAAAAAAATTATAATCATAAGTTTGGAAATCACAAAATGCCCCAAGGATGGTGCTGAATAATACAAATTCTTTAATACATAATAACAAACATGTCATATTTAGTTAAAATATGGTAAAACCTAACTACAAGTGAATACCTCACATAAATATTCATACAGAAATTTTATAATGAAAAAGGTGCCCTAATGGAGAATAAATTAAATCTTTAAATGCATGTTCAACACACAAAAATAAAAAGCATATCCTATAACATAGAATGATCACACACACAAATTACAGAATAGCCAAACTTCACACCATTAAAACCCAAAGGAAGCTTTACATCAAAACACTGAGTGTCTAATTTGGTGTTAGAAGATCGTATATTACTAGCGAAGTAATTGTAAACAGAAATAATTAAGAATTCAAAAAAATAAAAATCATGTTAAGTAAAACACCATAACACCAACATTTATTATTATTAATTAGAACTTCTGAGTGAAAGTAAAGAAGAGTATATAATACTGTATGTCAACCACACTACAAGCATATCTACAATATTCGATGTCAACAAGGCATTTCATCCAATACCAGGACTCTTTGGGCTGGCTGTGATACAACAGACAGAACAATGGTTGAGAAGCTATATATATCAGCAAACTGCCTGACAATAGCTGATACAATGTGAAATGGACTAAGTTAGTGATGGAGATGCCTCACTACATCTCAAACAAGATGTTACAATAGAATTAAGTGATATTACAAGATGGTTAACTCTTCTTGTTAAAAGTAGGCAAAAAGAAGCAAAAACTTAATAATCCCAGTGGAGTTATTGTAAAAGTTAATTTCAAAGCAAATACGTATAAATATAAAAAAGACAGCAGTGTATTAAGATAAAGTGTAAGAGATACACCTACTACAGTACTAGATATGACACTGCATACAATCACAAGCTTGTAGTAAAATTCAGAAATGAGAAACAAAACAGTATTATACTAGAACAATTTTAAACAGAACAGGCCTTTCACTAGTATTGGCAGAGGATTCTTTACACTTCAGCCTCAGCTATTTAAGTCTTTTGTTTGTTTTTTTCTACATTTTAATTTTCTTCACTGCTCAGAGGTTGCATTTGACACCTAGTACTCTTCATCACTCAAAATGTGCCAGGAAAGATGCCAGCTACAAATGAGTTTTTATTTTAATAGCAATTTGGATCTCATTGCTGTCATTAGTCATCACATAGGTGCTGGCTGTTTTAGTCATCTCACCTCATGCAGCCTTGTCAACTACTTCCACCATCTTTAAAAAAGGGACTATGGCCTATGTTGATAGAATTTCAACAATAGTAGAGCCATCACTTTAAGTTTTGGACATCTACTGTAAAAGAATGGAAATCTTGGCCCTTTGAAGAAGGATGTGACCTCCTTGGGAGATGTTGCACTCCCCATCATCAGACAAAGTGGTCTTCCACCATGGTCAAACAATGAGGCAGGAATTTATAAAGTTTCAAAAACATTATTTAGTAAAATCATGAATGACAAGACTTCTATAAATACTGCACTGCAAAGCTACTGTTGGACTATCAAGAGTCACCTTCTCTCAACTGGAAGAATGACATTTTATAATCCCTCTTTGATTTTTACAAACATTCAATTCTTCTTAACACTTCTAAACTTTTCCATGAATTTCATAATTACCATGGATAAGAGTTACCATAGAAATTATATGCTACTTAGTCTTACTTCTGTTATAGGAAAAATTATGAGTCTTATATGATAAGGAAAATAATTATGGATTCATCTAATATTGCTTTACCAACATTATATTTTGTCAAAAAAGGAGGAGGAGTACAAAAAGCAGGGACAGACCTAAAGGAAGAGCTTGCACAGCCCAAGAGTCATCAGTGAAGGGATATTTTAGGTGTGCAAAAATGGGGTGAGGGAAAGAGAGGTAGGCACCAAAGGTTCCAGAGTTTTAACAATATTATAGGTATAGAAATTTATATGTTTTTTTGCATTACTTTGGAGGCCCACAATATGAGAAGCCTGTCGGTGCACTGCCCCAACTGCAACAACATTAAATATGCCACTTTATATGGACAACAAGGGACCATTTAGTCCTTCAAGGCTGTCCTTGCAACACAGTTTACAATCATCCAAACATTTAAGGATAACCAGTAAAACAAAAAGTCACATTTTAACAATGCCTGAAAGCCATAAATAGCAAAAATATATTTCTTTTAATGATATCGGTAAAAGAAAAATTTTAATGTTGACAACACAACTCCTTTCACACCCACCCATCAGGATATTACCGATTACCCCCTTTGAAACTCTTGTAAAGTGCTGGCCTCCACTACTTCTGTTGACAATTCATTCCATAAGAAAATAACCAAATAATCATGTTATAAAAATGTCTTAACTGGCACCTAGTCTTTTCCAAGTCTTAAATTTGTGTCCTCTCAGTCTCACCCTATCATCTTGAGAATGTAGTGTAAATAAACCAGACACTTATCCAATTTATATCTCCCAAATAATCTTGTAAACTTAAAAAATCAAAATACAATGAGAACATGTTTTACCCTTGTTTTCTCAAGAGAAAATAATGTTTACTAGGAATAGTTGGATAATTTGGATTAATACAGTAAAAAATAATGAATATAGATACAGTTTATTAGTATTAAAATTTAAAAGGTATAACTATGCTTACAGCACAAATAAAATATAAGTTCCCCAAAACTGTTACTTTAAATTGAAATCCAATTATCTAAGTACAGATCTTATAACAATAACTTGCAAGTTAGTCATACTCAAGGTTCTCACCTATCCTATGTAAAATTACAAGCATAACTTGTATTTATAAGCTCGCTTATAATGGTATATAGGCCAGAATGTAGTAGTAGTATAGTGCAGAGCCTAGTTAATACTTAATTATAATAGTTACAAGTTCACCATGTTCCTGCACTCAGGCTGCAGCAGTTTATACTATTACCATTAGTAATGGTAATACTGTAACTTGCGTTTCTAATTCAACACATTTGCACGGATTATAATAGAAATACATCGTCTGTCTCCAGCTTTGTGACATCTATTATATTATATATATATATATTAATGCTTATTAGCATTATTAATGCAATATTGTTTTTGTTTCTATACTACTGTTAATGTGTTATTTATTGAGTGTTTATAGGTCTAAAAAAGGTTGAAATATTGCGCGTAAGTAGTTTTTCTGCAGTTATTCTTATTATATGTTGTAAGGTTTTAGAAACAATAAATTATAAAATCATTCTTACCTCCATAGTACTATTACTAGTATTAGTAGTACTAAACCTACTACGACTAGTTACTTCTAATTCTAACTAGGTTAGTCTTATCATTCACAGGCATACGATTATTATAATTTTAACATGACGAAGTCACAAAGGCTTTTATCGTTTTCATACCTTTGAAGGCACGTTCACCTCTCTGACGTACACGGCAAAAAATAAATTAATATAATAAATCGTATTTTCGAAATAAGGAAATTTTTTGGTTGTTTTTATGGAATTCAATTTTAGAACATTGTAAAACTAAAGTTTTTTTTTACAACAGTAACCAGTTAATAAAATTGCATGTAATATGTAATTTGTAAACAACGAACATCAACATATCACTTTCGTACCTGACCTAGAAACCTATTGTAATGCGTTTAAAGTAGGAAAGTATATACACGACGAACATTAAAAGAAACATTGTACCTATGCATATTACAATCAAGAAGTTAATAAATATAAATAGCTCTTCGACCACTCCTATGTCTTTTTTATCCCAGCTGGCCGATGAGTCCTGGTAATGTGTTAATGGTAGAAATATTTCATTAGCACTGGATATGGCAAATATGTAGTTGACATATTATTATATATTCTTCTTTGGTTTCACTCATAAGCTCTTAAATTTGCATCTCGTACATTCCTTTGGTGATTTGCTTATAAAAATGGTCTAACGAACATCTCCACTCAAATATTGCAAAGTTTATTTAGTTGTATTGTTGTTATATTATTGTGCCATGCGTTTCTATCACCTTATATTAATGTAGTAGCAGTATTCTGAATTTATCATTTATTCTTTATAAGTACAATTTTCACATAACATGTGGCCGAGAAAGTATGTAAGTTTGTCGCTAGCTGCCCAACGGAGTAGCTAGTGCCTTTGTTCCTTTGTTATTATCTGGAGATAACACCTGTTCTGCCCAAGCCCATGGACATGCGTTGTAAAGCTTATTGGTTAGTTTCACCTGTGCAACTAGTGAACTGATGTTCCCTAACAGAGTTAACTGATGTCGGCCAAATCGACCACAGGAAAAGTGGAGTATGCGAGTGTATGTGGGAAAGGACGTTATAGTATCTCCATGTATATAAGTGGTGTTCTGTGGTTTACTACAGACAAAGTCTATAATGTTGGTGCAGAGTAATATAGCTATAAACTCCACACATGAAAAAAGCTCTTTCCTGTCGAAAAAAACAAGTAGCTCAGGAAGTTGTGTGCAAAACATGAATAACTCAGATTGAGGAGAATACCATGCACACTATAACTTATGATACTTCTATGAGCAATTACATTTGCAGAAAGATGTGATGTGCTGTTGTTGGAAACCGCCAAGCAATGGTTCCCAGCCTGTGTTACAGCTAGTGGTCCCTAGAGTTTTGAAGCATGAGATTCTCCAGAATTTGTATAACACAAAGTCTGGAGGGCACCAAAGTATTACATGCACTTTTGATAATGTTCAATTGCTATTCTTCTGGCTGTATTCAGAGTGTCAAGCATATACTTGTTAAGATTGTTAATCCGAACCGAATTGACTTGGAAAACTTATCCTACATCATGATGACATACCATTCAACTGACCAATGTTGCGTATTAGAATTTCAAATTGAATTAACTGATAATTTAAATTTAGTAATTAAATTATACTTTGGATTTAGTATTTAAATATATGCCGATATATGATGTTTGCCAACAAGATTGATACACACAGTTTTCTTTTATACAAATACGTTTTAATATACACACAACAATACAATTTACAATATCCGTTATTACACATAGTTTTTACAGACAATGATTTATAAACAAAAGTTTCACATACTTACAAGCAGTATAAAATTCTTCTTTCTAATCCAGAACTTCTTCGATATTTTATCGAGGGTTCACGAAGAGCGAGTTGATTACGAGTTGACGGAGACATATTTCACTTAACGGGAAGCTAGCTAGCTTTATCCTTTGCCACACACGCCAAGTTTTTCACCGTTGAAGTTAGATAATGTTTTCGTAAAAGTACTAATGTCCGATGAGAATCCACTGAAGTTAAATGAGTTGTAATATTTGAACTTTATAAGTGCTCCTGGTCAAATATCTGAAGTTTTCCGATTGATAAGCGTTATAACAATCACAGTTATAGCTTCCAAAATTTATAGCACACTGACTATAGCAAAGTAATAATAGATACTCTCCTTGGCGCGTTGCGTTGGTTGTATTTATAGCCGTAGGAAGGTTTTCTAGAAATTTCAGATTACGTAACAATACAATTTAAGTGTTTATTTACACACATATATTGTTGATTCTTACTCTCGAGAATCTTCGACAACTTTGGAGAATAGGCGGGAGTTTCGCAATACATATCTAAAAGTATAAGCCATGTATGCTTCTAAATATAATTTTAATCGAAACAAACGTTCATATTAAAATATATATAACAATATATTCGTTACACCAAAGATCAACATGTTGTCTGCTGAATATGCTCATGTACGCATAAAATTTGATTCTTCACTTGTAGCAGACATCTCACAATGTTCACAATAATATGTGGAGTGGTTAATTGTCTGCTCTTACTAAAATTGGGAAGTGAGTAATGTAAGCAGGCATTCCACTCTCTATAGCTTACTTTAATTAATAGAGGCTCGAATGCTGACATATATTAATGATAAGAGAATGAGCTCCTATTGAATACTGACTCAAATGATAGTGGAATCAGAGCAGAATTATTGCTGTTTCTAGATGGAATACAACATGTACTTGCATATGTTAGCTATTGCTCACAGCTCCCCAGTACAAACATTGTACAACAAAGGAAACGCTGCTTCCTAAAATAATATCAACAATACTTGTATGACAAGAAGTTCACTATTTGAGTGGACCATGCTTTACTGAAATGGCTAATAAACTTTATACATCTGGAAATAATGATAGCACATTAGATAAAAATATTGCAATAAAATTGACTTTGTCATAGTGTACCATTAGAGCCAGAAATATGAAAATGTGGATGTATTGTATCACTGTATGGTGAGACCGTGTGAGAGCTGAAACAATTTCTTCACTGGCTACATCAAACCACACACCCACACCAGAAGCTCTAGGAACAACAGTTGAAAGTCCAAGGTCTAGCATAATTGCTGTTTGTCATGCAGCAAGGCAAAGCTTGGCTGGCAAAGATAGAGGAACATAGCCTGTATGCACCTAACCTACAGTCAGTTACAAGTGCAAGAAGGCGTGCTGTACTGTATTTTATCAACTAAAAGGTCTTGGTTCTTAGAATGTTTTGAATCTGCTGGTTTCTATAATTTAAAAGGAAAAAAGAATTCCAGGCTTTGCATGAAAAAATACCAAGGACATCAAAGTGTTACCCACCATTGTGCTAACATGCAAGGGTGGTTTTTCTGACCTCATTTGAGTCAAATTTTAAGTGCTGGTGTCAATATAAAATATAGTTGAATGGATGGCAAATGCCTGTGGTAAAAACACAAGTGTTGAGGACGACGTTTTGAAAGTATTCTGCCTTTTGTTTTCAGGTCAGTGTGTGTATGGTGTTGTCGATCTTTATAGTATGCTGGTGGATTGTGGAGGGCGTGTTATGATTGGTTGTTTTATCCCTGTTTCTGACTGGTAGAGATACTTCCTGTAGATTCAACCAATGGTAGACACAGGTTGCTCACCTCTAATCCCGAATCTCTGTTTAGTGACGGTTTTATTGTGTTAATGTAAAATAATTCTTTCATTTTTCTTGTATTACAAAATTTGTCTGTGTCGAATATTCTAGATTTTTCTCAGTTTATTCTGTGTCCAGTTGACATGGTGTGTTCTTCAATGGCTGAATTTTGTGTTTTCATGAGTCTCGTACTGTTTTTATGTTCTTTTATTCTTGTCACGAATCTCCTTCCCGTTTCTCCAATGTATGTTTTGTTCCAGAAAAACTAGAATTTACAGAGAATAGCCCTGACTAGCACTGGTCCTCACACAGAAACTGTATGAGGTAATCATTATGTGCTGGTCGTTATTTATTACTACCATTACTACATTAAGTGGACTGACTCTCATCTATAAAAAACACAGTACACCACTTGTGTGCATGAAGGTATAGCAGTTCTATTTGTACCATAAACTCATGCAATGCGCTGTTCATGGGCCTGGTCTTGCCAACATTAGGTTATTAGCACAGAATCTAAGTTCACCTGATGCACATGCAAAATGGACCAACAATTTCCATGGTATGTCCATTCTGATGCTGCCAGTGTCAGAACTGTGGTCAGAGACAACTGTTTTTGTTCTATCATTGACCCCTCCTACATTTAGATGGAGTCATGCCTCTCCATTCACATTTTTTTTTCTGTCACAATTTGCCAGAATAAAGTCAATGTTGGCTGTAGTAGTGCTTTCACTGAAAGTGCTTCATGTATGGCAAGATAAATCAGAAAGCTTATATCTCACCCTTGATTTAAACGTGTTGTGACGGATTTATTATTATATATTTATTTGAATATCAATGTTTGTTTAAATTTAATTTATATTTAGAAATGTACATAAATTATACTGTTAAATACGTATTGCAAAACTCCCGTCTGTTCTCTAAAGTTGTAAAAGATTCTCGAGTGTGAGAATCAACAATATATATGTGTACATAAACGCTAATATAGCTTTTTATTGCTACCTGTTACGTATTAGCTTCTTGTGCTTTACCAGTCACTACTCTTTGTAATAATAATAATAATAATAATGGGCCATTCCATGGTTTAGGCAACCTTCTCAAAATGTTGGAAATATTTATCAACTTTATTTTCATTGAACAGTGGTACTTTAACATATCGATTAAGTTCTAAGTTGTCATTTTGCCTTGGTCGATCAGTGTTGAGTCTAATTTTCATTTCTTTCAGCCTAATTTCTTATTCGGCTTTAATGCGAGCTTGTTCTTTTTCGGCTTCGATTTGAGCTTGTTCTTTCTCTTTCTCGGCTTCCATTCGAGCTTGTTCTTTCTCGGCTTCAATTCGAGCTTGTTCTTTCTCGGCTTTAATACGAGTTTGTTCGAGCTCGAGTTGTTTGTGTTTTAGCTGGATCTCTAATTTATCTTTATCATTTAACCCCGATTGGCTAGTAGGGACACTAGAGTATTTCTCTAATGCTTCCTCAGGCAACAAATGATCATCTACTAGTATTTTGATAATATACTTTTTAGTTAATTTTTTATCATTTATCTCTTAACTTCTGGTTCTAAAACTTTGGCAATTTTGAACAATTCATTTTTGTTATATTTTTCTAGTTGTTCTAAGGAGGATGATACAAGAAAATCTTGATAATCAGACATGATCAAATCTTGTTGGCACTGATAAATATAAATTCAATTGGGATTTACATTTTAATTTAGATTGAATTTTGTCTCTGATTCAGATCTGGGACACGAGCCTTCAATTTATTATGTTACATACTGGAATTTCAAATGGTATGAAATTGAGTTAAATGATACTTTAAATTTATTATTCAAATTATACTTTGGATTTAGTAGTTAAGTAAAAGTCGATATATAGTCAGTTTATGATATTTGTCAACAAGATTGATACCCACAGTTTTCTTTTTTAACACAATTACGTTTTAATATACAACAGTTATTACAAATAGTTATGATAAACAATGATTTATAAACAAAAGTTTCACAAACTAAAAAACAATATAAAGTCTTCTTTATAGCTTGGAACTTCCTTGATATCTTATCAAAGGTTCACGATGAGCGAGTTGATTACGAGTTGACGAAGATATATTTCACTTAATGGGAAACTAGCCAGTTTTGTCTTTTACTGATCACACGCCGGTTTTTCCACCAGTGACGTTAGGTAATATTTTCGTAAAAATACTAATGTTTGATGAGACTCCACTGAAGTTAAATGAGTTGTAATGTTTGAATTTTGTAGATGATCCTGGTCAAGTATCTGATGTTTTCCGATTGGTAAGCGTTATAACAATCACATTTATAGCTTCCGAAGTTTCATAGCACACTGATTGTAGCAAACTAATAATATATATATTCTCTTTTGGTGCGTCGCGTTGGTTATATTTATAGCCGTGTGGAGACGTTCTAGAAATTTCAGTTTTACCTAACAATACTGAACAACACTTAAGTGTTTACTTATATACATATATTGTTGATTTTTACTGTCGAGAATCTTCTACAACTTTGGAGAATATGCGGGAGTTTCGCAATACATATTTAATACTATAAGTTACGCATGTTTTAAAATATAAACTTAAACTAAGCAAACATTGATATTAAAATAAATATATAATAACAAATTAGTTAGACTACCTAATCTGAAATTTCGAGAAACTCTTCACACGACTATAAATGTAACCAACGCAACGAACCTAAAAAGAATATCTATTATTGGGTTGCTGTAATTGGTGTGTTATAAACTTCGTAAGCTATAACTGTGATTGTTATAACGTTTATCAATCGGGACACTTCAGATATGTGACCAGGAACATTTATAAATTTCGAATATTACAAATCCTTCGACTTGAATTGATTCACATCGGACATTAGTACTTTTACGAAAACATTACCAAACATCATCGGTAGAAAATCGACCTGCAATCAGCGTGTGATCAATGAGAACTACAGGAATAGCTAGCTCCCTGTTAAGTGAATTATACCTACATCAACTCGAAATTAACTCGCTCATCGAGAACCATCGATAATATATCAAGAAAGTTTCAGACTAGAAAGAAAACTTTATATTGCTTGTAAGTTTGTAAAACTTGT
>NW_013665613.1:740527-757585 GCF_000517525.1 Limulus polyphemus
GTTGACACTTACGAACGGAACGTGCAAAACATTTCCATAAACTTCTTTGATATTCTTTGTGGTTACAAAGGCATTGTTTTCCTTCTTGTATTCAAACAGAATTACACGCTGAATGTGTGTCTTGTCCTGTGCCATCAATATAAGAATTTAGAGTATACTAAACTTTACACATTATATCGGCTACGCTAACGTGACATTTAGGTGGTTCGTTTAACTATTATACGTGACGTACGTTCTTTTGGGGGCGGGGCTAATGAAAGTGTTCCAAAACACTACAGTAGTTTCTTGACGACCTAATACATACCAACTAACACCTAACCCTGAGAGAACTAGGCTGACTACCTGATTTTTTGGTGCAAGTCGTCTGCTGCACTCCCCAAGTCGATGACAAGAACCGACCTGGGGTCTGTTAGAATTCTGGAACTCAAGTACAAGTAGCTACTGCTTGATGTTGATTCTCTAGCACCTACTATGCGGTCATTCAAAACTAATAAAATTGATGGTTAATAGAAACACTTTGGTCCTCTTTTTTGGAACAGCATCTGGACAGAGGAATCCTTGACAAAAGTTTTGCCACAACATCAGTGGATAATCAATGAAACCTGCCCAGTCATTGGGAAGCAGCAGTGTTATATCACTGCACCAGAATGTCTTTGCTTACTTTTTTCCTCTCCTCTAACATATGTAAATTCGAATCTCATCACAACAAAAAATCTTCTCTGTAAGGGTGAGGATATTTCTAACACCCAAATGATGTTTCACTTGGTAAGTAGATCTATGAAAATATCATTGAAATTTGCTGAAGCCATTGAAAATTGTACCTTACTGTGCTAATAATACAGATTGTTTGTATAAGTAACCAAGTTTTTGATAACACATTCCTCTTTCGAGACTTGAACTTCCCTCAATGGATTGCTTGATTTTGCACTTGGTCAACTTATTGGTACAACTTGGCTATCACTCACTCAGAGGATCTATGATTACATCAAGAGCCTCTCATTTACAGGCTCCCAGTGAGCACCAGGTTGATATATTCTAAACACTAAAGGTATGGTGTAGTGGACATATTCAAAATTTCTACACTTGAAAATGAACACTAACTAGATCCCTACTCATGAATGACAGAATGACGACTTACCAAAAGTAGCTCATCTGCCAGCTCTGTGCAACTCCAGGTTTCTCTATGACTCATGGTTGCCCTGGTAGTATACTTTCGATTCCTAAGAGAATCTTGACTGCTACATGGATTGCCAACTACAATAGTTGGTGTTTGCTTTCTCAAGTACTGGTGGACTTCATTCTCTAGTCTTGAGTGGCCCTGAACAGAGCTGGGGTTACGTTACTGTGGTTGGTGAAAAGCCTGAATCTGAGGTAGATACACCCATGAAGTTTGAGACTCGTCATAGTCAACACTATCAGCCATCTTTGCATTCTATGCATGGAAAGTTATCCTCTGGGGAGAACTTAATCAGTTGACTGGGTCTTCTTCTTTTTGAGTCCATGATTACAGCAAAAAATATGTCATAGACCTTCTCAGTGTTGATGAAAGACTGACACATACACGTAAGAAGAAAAACAGAAGTTTCACAAAACATATCATCAAAATGATCTACTGCCTATCTATTATCTGGTATCATCAGGTGCTCAGATGTTCCCCAAGAGTACTATATTTGGTTTTATAGAATAGCAGGAGGTTCAACAGAAAATGCATTTTGGACTAAATCTGAATTTTCTGATTTGACTTAGTTTTAAAAATGAAATAATCTCGACCCAATGTACAACAAAAATAAACCATCTTTATTAGACACTCAAAACAATTTAGCACTCAAAACAATCCAAGTATGCATTGACTACGGATAACACCTGTATTGGAGAGAGCTCTCTATGTTGTTAAAGCTGAAGTAGTTGTTCCATCCTGGGAAAATATTGTTTTATATACATGAAAAAGAATGTTTGTATTTTCAGAAGTAGTATCATTCCCAAAATAGAATAAGGGAGGTTATATCCTCGAGATATCATCTGACCAGCAAGTGGAAAAGAACATGATCTACTTTCACATAATGTGCATTTAACAGGAATCATTCTACAAGAAGACATTGGTGATGCCTTAGATTAATGTTCTAGAATATTGTGTAGCTAGGAAGAAAATAACTTATTGACTTTTTTCACAGACCTTCTGTATTAAAAATGAATACAATTGAACAAATGAAGACACCAATGGTAAAAATATTGCTTTATTCACAACAAGAATAATAAAACCCTGTACAACAATGAAATATAAGAATATAAATTAAAACGCATTCTCAATAATTATTATAGAAAATCGTCATGAAGAAGTTTGAATTAGTGTGATAAATACATTACATAGTTATATATTACTTAGTTGACATTTAATAAACTTCAATGCAAGAAGTATGATGTCAGAAAAGAGATAAAGCAATGAAATGGGAGAGTATAAAATCTACAACCTGTGTAGAAGAATATGTCTATATTACTTTTCAAAAATGTCAATGGATTTGTTATATGTTATTAACCCATAAAACTTTAATGAAATTTATAACAAACGGCAAACAGAATATTTAAAATACAATGATAAAATACAAAGTTTAGTAATAGGTTCTTACTAAAATCCCACCACTTACTTAGTTAATTATATATATATAATACCTGCACATTTTGAAGAAATCAACGCTCTTTAGAAAATGGAGGCAACACCAAATAAAATAATTAAACGACTTACGCTACCTTACATTCATTTATGGAAAAACACATTTATTAAGTTTGTTTTGTTTTAGGGTGTCAGTTTTATGATGGCTAGATTTTTTATAGTAGGTGTCTGTGACTTGTTGGCGATAAATTTCAACAATGAATGGACAGCACACAATCTACTTGTTTTAAAACAATGTATTCAAATCCAGTCTAACTTATGTACCAAACTTTCTTTACACTATTATTACGGATATATCCATAGCTTGAAGTAATTGTCTCTTTTTTCATCAAAGTCTACACAGGCAGGTTCAATTACTTTAGAATGGCATTTGACAAGACATATTATTTTCTTTTATCCCTGTTATTAGAATACAAGCTGTGAAATTCACTTTAGAAATCGCCTGTTACGGTTAATCTCAGATGTAGTCTAACTTCATTTTTATTTTCACTTTCATGAACTTACTTACTTCACTTACTTGGCCGTCTATACATATATATATATATATTGCCCGTCTGAGACCTTGAAGTTTCTACAAACTACGAAAGGTTATGACGTAACAATACGCACTTAAAGGAACGAGAAAATTCCTAATGTTCGGGTAAAGTGACGTCAATTCACAACAATTGAACTACACAACAAATGATTCGCAATCAGTTACATAAGCAAACCTGCGATAAATTATCGCTTCTAAAAATACTAAATTTAACACTCGCACTCTATAACTACCTAGATCATAGCTCTTCTATTATATTTAAACGAAACAGTCGTGTATATCTAAAATAGAGCAAAGGCACATTAAGCTATCTGCTGTGTGCACTGCAGAGAATCGAATTCCAGTTTTTAGCATTGTAAGTCGGTAAACTTACCCCTGTCCCACTGTGACAAAAAGAAAAAATCAATGTTTTTCAAATTGACATTAGACAACATTAAAAGTTTTCATTTTGATGTTTGTCATCATTAATATCATATTCTACTTAATAAAAATATTTTTTTTTTGATTAGTGAAAGGATCATGCATGCTTACTGGATGGAAGGTTTCGAGAATTTCTGTTTAATGTTAAGGACATTAAGTCCTGTTAAGCGTTTTCCTATTAAAAGTTTTATGATTTCGATTTAGTAAAGGTTACTTTCTTATAAAAGGAAGATAAGTTAACTAACATAATTTTATACATGTAAAAAGTTATATTCAAAACGTTTCATTTAATTGTAATCACTGATTGTAATATAGAAGATTCTATATTTATAATAACATTAGAAATAACCATAAATAAATTTATCCCTTAGGGAATTTTCTTTTTTAGGAAGAGGCACATAAATATGAATATTTTTCCTGTAGTGGTGGAAAAACGCATCACCCAATTTTTTCACACTTTTCTTGTTTCCTGTAATCTTTTACGCGATTGTGCATCGTGGAAGTGTCAGAACTAATGCAAAATGGTTATGTTTTGTTTTTTTTTGTGGTGTAAGCTGACTCATATTTCTGACATCCAAACACATATATGTATCTTTATTAAGAAACCAACCGTAACAAACGTATTACAACATATGATCAACAAATACTTGAAAAATACGAAAATATTCTCTGAGTAAGAACAACTAGATTTAAAGATAATGTCGCTAATGTAATTGACAAAACTGGTCACAGAGTCTGTTTCTTTTTTTAATATTTGGCTGTGCCCCTCTGGCCTTGACAACTTCTTGACATCTCAGTGCACAGGTACTGAATATAGATAAGTGTATGATGCCACACGCGGATTATGGCTTCTTGCAGTTCCAAGGTGCTTCTTTATCTTCCAAAAGTTTTTGATAGGATTGAGATCTGCGTTGTTGTCTGGCCAGCAATGTATCTTGATCCTCTCCCTTTGAAGATAGACCTTCACGTGAAGCAATATATTATACCTAAGATGTGTTTTTAATACATACAGAGGGAAATGTCTACTTTATTTCACGTCTACTGCACAGAGTGTATGAATGTTATCAACGTTCTTAGCCTTGTGACATTGAGCAGAATCATCCTAAAATGTACACTGGTCAGCTCTACTGAAATGATACCGAATTGTTGGCATTAACCAAGACTTCATAATATCGATCTACTTGTCAGCAATGACAGTGCTTTTCACAAAATGCAGGTGTCCCACATCCTGGCCAGTGATACATCCTCATATCACCTGATCCTGCAGATTCTTCACAGTTGCATTCAAACGTGTTAGATGAAACTCTTTTCCACATTGGCATCCTGTAAAGTGCTTCCCATCGGATCTGTGCAGGTTAAACTTTTATTCATCTGAGAAGACCACTTTGCTGCACATTGCTTCAGTTCAATCAGTATGTTCTTTGTCGCAGTGGAGCGTCATCTTCCTCATCTTGTTGGTGAGGGGGTTTCTTTCTTGGCCCTCTTGCTGGAAGATTGGTTGAACACACGTGAGACCAGATGATGCTCGTGGAGGTTTTGTGTCATGTTCTTTTGAGATCTGTGGACGACAGCAATTCTGCAGGCTCATGCATTTCAGAACATGATCATCAGTTGCTGTGGAAGCTTTCTTTCTACTCCTTCCCTTCCATTACTCCACACAGCCAACCTCAATGTATATCCATGAATCCAGTAGCTCACAGCAAACTGGTTAAATTTAATTATTCTAGTAATCTGCTATGTTGAAAGTCCCTTTTTGTTTAAGGAAACAATGACTGCTTTTTTCATGGAGTTAACTCATAACCATTGGCCATGATAGCATCACACACATCATAGCAAATAGACTTCTAAACTAACTCTCGGTAAAAAACCTCTATTTATAGCCAAAAAACGACTGGTACAATACCCAGAGAGCCTATAAAACTACTAATGTAATAATTGGACAGTATTACATCATCCATGAAACACATATATACTTATATGCATTAGAACCTCAAATCAGACGAATATTCCGAAGCAAAGAGTGAAAAAAGTAGGTGATGCAATACATTTTCCCACCATTGTACAATCATAATAACGATCCTAATCATAATAAAATTATTTTCATAATAACAACCTTATACTAAACTTTAAAAAAATATTCAAATAATTACTTGTTATATAAATTATTCACCTTTTCTTATATTCTTTTCCAAACTCTTGAATTTCTTTCTACATCTTTTGTTTCTCGTTTTTTCATCAGCTGCCAAAGCCATTCAAAGTACTTGTGTCATTTCCTTCGCATCTCTTGACACTCCTATATGTTTTAAAGTCTCTTCCTCCTTCTTGCACCTTCTAGATTTCACTTTTTTTTGTTTCTCCATTGTTGATTTTTCAACCCTTGTTGTACTTCTTCCACATTGTGCCTACATCTTTCTTTTGGATCTCTCTTACATCTGCTTTCCTCCATTCCTCTTTGTTTCTCGCTTTTCAATATTTCCAGAGTCCACGTCACACTGCACATGATCGCCCTTTCAGCCATGCGACGTTATAATGTGATGGTCAATCTCGCTATTCATTGGTAAAAGAGTAGCCCAAAAGTTGGCGTTAAGTGGTGTTGACTAGCTTTCTTCCCTCTAGTCTATTACTGCTAAATTTGGTATGGCTAGCGCAGATAGCCCTCGTGTAGCTTTGTGCGAAATTCAAACTAAAGTAAACCAATTATTTCCAGAATATATGACTAAATTTTCTTCACCCAAGTTACTTTCACACTCAATCTTCATATTTCCATTTGACGTATATTTTGCAGTGTATTCTATTCAGTAACTACAGCATATATACATCTTTTCTGCAACTTATCAACCATTTTCTTTTTTCTACCTGCTCTCTGTATTTCTTACTCATATCTTATTAACTATCGAAGCAGCAATTATCTTTATATCTTTTATTTCACTTCTGCATTTCATTAAGTCTTTGCACATTGTTTCTTTATATGCTCATTTTGTGTAGTTCTACTGGAAGTAGTGAACTGATATCCCAGCTATTTATTTACAACTGCAATGTAGTGGTTCTTTCACTTCCATTGCTCTCCTCTTTTCCCATTTCGAAATATGACTATCTTTGACGTATCTAAGTTTTTTCAAGTACAAACTTTTAGCTCATAGCTCCATCTCTTGACCGATTTGAGATCTAATTGCAGTCGCGGCTATTGAGGATTCCCTCTTGTTTATATTTACGTATTCTTTCAATTTCTTTATAATTTCTTGTCATCTACCACTATCACCGTATCATCTGTGAATTTCAAATAGTAAGTCTTACTTCTTCCATTCACAATGTTCTTTGCCAGTTTGGCTTGCATCACGCTTTTGCTTCATTGAGCAAGACACTTTATCCCAATTGTTTTAGTGTACCCAGCTGTATGAGTTAAGTCCTTCAGTGTGCTCAGATGTAAGTTTGAAGGCTTGTGTCGCTAAAAACGGGGTTTCGATACCTGTAGTAGACACAGAACAGATAATTCATTGTGTAGTTTAGTGATTAAGAACAATCATACTAACAATACTTTCACCATTTGCACCTTTTACAAATATTTATACAAATTAGAAATAAAAGTTGAGTCAATGGGCATCCTTGTTTGACTTCTTCTTCTTGTGTCTAACATTTTCCATCTTCTCGCAAATCTAATAATATTTTCTACGCTAATCTAATTATATACCTTATTTTTCTTAATACATATTCTATCAAACTAGTTTTGGCTTTTTCCTTTCTTTTTCCTATCTTTTCATGCATGTTTACTCTGCAGCTTCCTTCCATTCTTCATTTTGGGCCTCCAACTCCTCTATTTATTGCCAATTCGCATGGTATGTTCTAAGAATTTTGTTACTAAGTTCTTTTTTTCGTATCATAAATCCATTTGCGTCTTTCTCCTTTTTTTCCTTACACATGCCTTGCTTTTCCTTTCATTTCTCATTTTTATAAAGTTTGGTTTGTCCGATTAGACTCTCTCTCTCTTATATGTTCATCCATTTTACTAATATCTCGTCTTGTTTTACAAATGCATAATATTCTACTTAAGTTCCCCTGTCTCGTATACAGTAATATTCCTCACTTCATCACCTTGTTCTCTACAATTCACAATTATTAACCTATTCATTATTTCTCTTCCATGTTTGCTTTTTCGTATTTAGAGTTCCTTTTCCTTCCCCAATTATTATAATTTCTCTTTCATATCTTTATAATCTTCTCAATTCTCTTCCAATTAAAATATTCCATTATTTTCAATTGGTATATTTACCCAAGTGTTTGATCTATTTTCTTTCTCTGCCTTGCAGATTTTCTCCGTGTGTGTTCATTGTTACACATTGTCATTGTTGCTCCTTTCTGTTTTCTCCTTTTTATAATATATAGTTGTGCGCTAGACTGTCGATTAAAGGGTACAAGGTTCGTGGAGTGATGCCACTGTACATGCTCCATACATGCAATATAAAAATGACAGTCAATCCTGTATTTCAGATAAAAGAGTTTGACCAATTCTTCAATCTTCTTTTCCATCACTTTCCATGTCACTGGTTCTTCTTGTTTTTCTAGCCTAAAACATTTCTATTTTCTACTTTTATTTCTCGCTTCGTGTTAATTAGCAAAGTTATAACTAAACGTTCAAATTTCCTATTTCTTGCACATTCTCTTTCCACCATTTTTAACTTTCTCGGTCCTGTATTTCTTGTAAATTGTCTAATTTATTCATAGTTTCCCGATTACGTTCTTTATTATTTTGGACGACTTTGAATATTTTTTCAATGATTCTTCCTTCCCCCATACCTTCTTTTCTTCTCTATATTGTTATAGGTGAATGTTGTACTTTGGTGGTACTTTTTCTTAATGCCTTGTCTTCGTTCTTTAACACACATAAACATATCTAGCTTTTTTAGGCCACCTGCTATTTTTATTCTTTCTCACAGTCTTTTCCCTATCACTCTCCCATTTATCTGTAATCGTTTTCTTCTATTTCTACACTGTATTCTGTCTCCTTACCTCTATAAATTCTTTTAAATTATACTATAGCTTATCTGCTATCTTTTGTTCCTTATCCTGTTTCTTTTGAAATTTTCTTTTTCTGCTCGAATTTATCTTCTTTCTTCTACATCTAATATTATTTCTTTATATCGTGTCCTCTTTTTTTATGTTTTATTTCATCGCTCATGTAATTTTTTTTCTCGTTACTATTTATCTTCTTAACCATTTACGTCTTTTGTACACCCACTTCAATCAATTGCCCCTACCTACTTTTGGTATAAACTATTCCTTCTCCTTGAAGTTCTCATTCGTTACTAACACATAATATATCTTCGTTTAATTACTTAGTTCTCCTACACTGTTTTTATTATACTCTCTATAGTTTTCAAAACAATTTCTGTTCTTTTCACTTATTATTTTCCAAACTTCCTCTTTTCCAGTGGAATGCCAAATAAACACGTATGTTTTCCATCTTGTGTTCAGAAAAAAAAATAGATCCTTGACTTTGTTTTAATCGTGATTAACCTGTCGTGGAAAAGCTGTTAAGTGTTCTAACTTACAGCAGATTTCCTAGTCGAGCAGGGAGTTTATGATATATTTTATTCTTCTAAAGTTTTATCTTTTTATTTAAAGACATGGGTTTCTGTTGGCGAAAGTTTTATTTGTGTGTATGTGTCATATATACATATATATAAACTTATGACGAAATGTATTTGCCATTTTGAAATGATTTCTGACAATTTAAATTTTATCTTCTCATTACCAGCTAATGCCTATTAATATATTTTTATTTGCTATTTGATGTTATTTACTTAGCAGGTGCACATTAAATTTGTAAAAAAGGCAAGGAATTTTAGTTTCCTCTATTTAGAAATATTCGTTCTTGAGTGACGATAGTGATACGTTTTTATTTTCCCTTATTCTTTACCATATTTGCTTTTCTCACCCTTGGTAAAACATATCAGCAATGACTATTTGCATACGATGGACAAAAAAAAGAAATAACAGCTAGTTTTGATAAACACAACAACGTTTAAACCTACATATTAAAAATGCAACACGATTCCTCGGTTTTCGAGTGTGTAACTATTGCATAACAGCTAGTTTTAATAACCACAACAACGTTTAAACCTACATATTAAAAATGCAACAAGATTCCTCGGTTTTAGAATTAACCATCCGTGCTAGGAGTGGTCTAACAGACTTAAAAAAAAGGATGATAATATACAGTTTTGGCCAAAATGTCTGCATACTGTTCTATATTTATGTTATTGTATACATGCATGTAGTTGTTATTGAGTAATTGCCCGAATAATAACAGAAAAGGTAGCGTAAGATCAGACAAACATGTACGCGTTATTTTTCTGGTTATTTTGAGCATTTGTTTGTGAAAATACATATATACACCTGTTTTGTATAAAAGGGTGTGATTTTAGAATAATCGTTTTCGAAACATATAAAAGCTTTGTTCAGACAATTTCTCTATACTTGGTGAAGAGTTATGGTTCGTCACCCGCCAGAAGTTATAGGGCGTCAAATTGTTCGACTGTCCAGAAATGTTATGTGGTAAACGGACATTGCCAGAACAATAGAGTACCTCCAGTGTACTAGTATCCAGTATCCTGAAACGTTGTACCAGGAGATGACCGTATTTTAACACGTCAAAATCGAAAGAAGTCTTGCAACACCTTAAGATTAGAATGGCATGGACCAGAATTCACAGCCGTCACCGTGTTTCTTTGTCAAAACAGCATGCCATCTTACAGTTAGGACACTGGCGGCATATCATATTTTCAAATGAGTCCTGTTTCTGGCTTCTTAAAGCTGATGGTAGGATTCGTGTTCGTCGTTTGCCTGGAGAACAGATGAGGAAATATTGAATTTCCCACAGGGAACACACAGGAGATGGTGCAGTAAATGTTTGGGCAGCTATTCATCAGGGTGGAAAAACTGATCTTTATATCCTTCAGGGAAATGTCAATGGCGTCTCATACAGACATCACTTTGAGATGATATTTCTGCCATATGCTACAGCAAGATTTGGCAATAACTTTGTGCTCCAGGATGACAATGTTACTGCCAATAGTGCAGTATTGTAAAGGATTATCACCACCAGGAAGACGTAAAAACACTTCCATGGTCAGCAAAGTCTCCAGATTGTAATCCCATTAAGAACTATTTGGAAGAACTGAGCCAGAAAATTGCTAACCACGACCCTAAACCAGCTACTGTAGCTGAGTTGCAGCACCTCCTAGTGACAAATTAGAATGAAGGCAGGGTTGATTAATTCAATAACCTCATCTTCAGCATGCCACGTCACCTTTGAAGCACGAGGAGGACCAACCAAGTATTGAGTCTTTCATATCAACCGATATATAGTTACAGTGCTATTTATAATAATTTGTGTTATATTTCGTCATTTTATATGTTTTGGTAAGGTTTTGTTGTGATAGGTGAAATGCTGAATTACACATCTTTCTACAGGTGTCTGATAAAATTGTTTTCTACTCTAATAAATCGTTCATGATGTCAATATAACGTGATAGCAACCTCAGAAAAGAAATTTTTACTCATTTGTTATACAAGTATTAACGGAAATGAATCAGAGTTTGGCTAAAGTTTACTGGCTTTTCCTAAGCAGTGCAACATGTTATTTGTGATAGCATCATTAACTTACAAAAGTAGATATCCTCTCGTTATATTCTATACTTATAAAAACATATCACAATAGGTTACCTTCACAAGTATCATCACGCCAATAAGCATGTATTGAAATATTTCAACACATAAAATGTACAATAGTGCCAACAGAGGGCAGCATCGCCGAAATACTTCTCTACATTCAGAAGATCAGTAAAAAAACATTAAACCTAACAATGCTGAAAACATATGTATAACAAATTGTATCCCACTAATAAAGTATTACTAATTTCCATCGTACGTATGAGTTGAAATAAAAATTCATGTTACATTTCAGCAAATGCCTTTATTTGATCCAACTTAAGCAAAATGCTCAAACTAGTATATCGAGCAGACAAGTCATTTGAAACATAAAACCTTGTATGTAAATAGATCACGAAATTTTTTTAAGCTTTTAAATAATTATATGATGAAATTAAACTTAAATTTGTAGATAAAAGGGGATGCTTATGGCTTTCACAATTGTTTAAAGTCGACTGATTGATGCTTTTGATTATATTAATTCACAAGGCCGATAAACTCCAAATGCAGTAGACAGAACCCCTCTGCCACCACCAAAATAAAAGCAATGATCAGAAAACTTGTCATCATACTAATACAATGAAAGCGGTTTAAATTTCTCGATCTCATAAAATTTCATTGATATGAGAGTAAAATATTAAAATACTTACTTATTTCTAAGGCTGCGACCACAATACATTGGTTATTTTTTGTTTTTAGTGTGTGTGTGGGGGGGGGGGGAGTGACGGGCTATTCTACAAATACTTAAGGCAGTTAATTAGCTTTAGATTTCAGACAATATTACACATCCCGCCCATATCATTTTTTTGTTTGATAACAAATTACAACCTCACAAGAGTTGTGTCGCACTTAAAATTTCTCTCTTAGGCACTTAAGAAAATCAGAACCTCCAAACGAAAAAAAAAACAATAATAATAGTATACATTAAATAGATTATTAGCTTTAAAAGCTAACTGGCATATCTGAAAAGTCCTGATACATTACAGTCTTAATAACCAATGTAATAAATACAAGAAACATTTTTTAAGATAAACTAACTGCCCAAAATATAGTTGTGTGTGTGTGTTGTGCTCCTGTTATACTGTTATACTTAATGAAACTTGAGAACGTACTTTTCCAGAGTACTATTGTTACTTTGTTAGATTTGGTGCGCCGTTATTTTCAGCGACTGTTTTTTTTCACCATGTCTTATCAGACAAGTACACCTGTCAGCTTAGATTTCAGGATCTGAGATATAGTGCCTAGAAGTGTATTTGTTTATACATAGTCATAGTGGGATTATGCATGTTAAACATACTCAGTTTGGAGCTATTGCTATTGCATCGATTGTGGGTCTTCCAGGTGGATATGAAATTATTTTTCTAGGGAATTATGGTGTTGATATTGTATAGGTTCGGGTTTGAATTAACATTAGCAAACTCATATGGTTAATAAAATTGGTAGATATGCTGTAACCGTTTCGTTTGTAGGGAGAGGCTCTGTATAACAATATTTGATATATGAAAGGTATTCAAATCGACCAAGTGACTGAAGTTGTTGAAAATGAAAACTCTGAATAAGGGTAACAAATCACGTAAATGATAAAAATGGTGAGAGCAACCCATGTCAGTGTGACAGTAGTTCCAAAACAAATTCTAGTGTTTTGGAGACCAAAAGAAATGGATAATGTTCTGTTTATTCTGGAGTTATAAGGAACGATTATGAACTCTTTCGGGTTCCTATGATCACGAATTTTTAACTCTTGGAAGTGTTGAGGTGAACGAAGAATCAGTTGAAGTAGGAAAAGACTACCAGAAAATTCAAAATAATCTAATTTAAATTATATAGGTGTATGAATAAAATGGGGCATGTTGCTTAAGGTAGTAGTTTTAAATTGTGATGGGTTATGATAATATAATAATTATTTTCGTGAAAAGCCTATTCCAGTTATTTAGACACTATTGACAAAACGTGTTTATCCGTCTAATTGTACTGGAAGGAAAGATATGGAGTTCTGTTTTTGGCATGTCTTACTTTATAGTCTGAAACAGGGTTTTGAATCAACATAGTATTAATAATTTTCTTCCTATGACTCTATTGAATTGTAACTATAAAATATGTGTAGGTCATTTATCTAAAGTTATAGGTTCTACAATTTGTAGTGATGAAACTGGTGATCCAGGATATGATTCTGTTGATGGCGTGCATGTACTGTGGAAATATATTATGGATTATTTACAGATAAATCAATCTTTGTTGAAGCGCAACTAGAATGTGATAGCGTTATAAGGTATGTGGTTTAAAGTTGATTCATAAGTTGCGATTGAGTCAATACAGGTTAATTTATGCAAATGACTGTATATTATACAAAGCCATTATTCTAATGGAAATACGCTAATCTGATTATCAACCGGACGACACTTAAAATTGATATTTAAATACAAATACATATGCACAGACGCACATGTACATATATATGTATATATATATATATGTGTGTGTGTGTGTGTGTGTGCATGTAGAACCACAAAGCTAAAATACATAAAGGGTATTACATCAATAGTATGAACAAATAAACCTAGGGTACAGGATATTCAATGTGGTAATGGTACTATGTACAAGGCAATGATTCACACAGTGGTTGAAAGGGGATTCAAAGACTATTACATTTAACTTCTAGACACGTTTGTGAAGTGAAATTAAAATTAGAATTGGAACTTAAAATTTAGGAGTAATGATAAATTCCCAAGCCCACAATGTCTCGTTTGTAGGAAGATAGCAGTTCCAAATGAAATATTAGAGCAAAGAAAGAGAAGAAGAAAAAAAAATAAAAACTCTTTGCTCAAATACAACATTACTAATTTATGGGTTTAACAATGGTTTGTTTTTAGCAACCTGTTGTTTCCATTTTATTGCTTTCTTTCCATGCCATTACTCTGCATCCATAATCCTTCTAACACTGTAAAAATTTAAAGGATATAGAGAGTTAGCATGGTATTCAAAACATCCAGATTTAAAATAAAATAAAATTTAAAATTAAGAAACAAACACAATATAAAGTACGTATGCAGCCCTAAATAAACAATTACTTTCATATTTTGTTTTCAAATAATTTTCTAATAAGGTAAGTTAACATTAGTGAGGTTTAAAGTTTTTTTTTTCTATTTTGCTAACCAATGTTTGTCAAATCTTAAACAACTATTTAAGTGTCCCCAAATGATCTTGCAGTGTGATTAAACCTTTTTTTTACTAAATATTTACTTCGTGTAACCCCAAATATTTAATGAAAACCAAATAGGACCTATCTTAGCCCAAACATAACAACAGATATTCTATCTTACTGAGTGTTTGGTGCAAAGAATATTTCTCAAAATAAACCTGCAGGTAGTCAAGTTTTTGGGACTTTCGTAAAAGCAAAATAACGTGCATGTAGCTCCTAAAGAAACAAAAAACTTAAGGTGCAGATGGATTTGAACTATTTGGTAGCTGTCACTTTACTTTTACGTTCTATGAAAACAAGAATAAGCGTCATCGTAGGCTAACGATAAGAATCCGATAAGAGTGCATATAAACTATTGTGTAACTTTTCACTGAGAAAATGACAACAACTCTCTAATAAGCATCATTTCTTGTTTTAAATATGAATATAAGAAAACTCCCTACACCTTGTCTGCTCATCAATACAGAGCATAAAGAGAAAGTATATTGTGTGAAGTTAAGCACAAAGCTACACAATGGGCTATCTGTGCTCTGCCCACCACGGGTATTGAAACCCGGTTTCTAGCGTTATAAGTCCGTAGACATATCGCTGTGACACTGGGAGGCGAAAGCTACACAACTAGACCAGAAAAAACAACTTTTGCTGCCACTTAAGAGTAGTTTATTTTCTACCCAAAACCTTAGTAACATTATGAAATAATTGTTTCACAGTAGCACGAAAAATCAAGTTTGTGAAATAAAATGTATAGTTACTTACAAAGTCGAAACTTTAAGCAGCAATTGATAGTTTCTTTTTCATTAACTATTTAATTTTTCAGTGGCATCAAGGATTGACAGCTTAGAAAAAAAATTGAGATACATAATTTAAATTCAAGTCGACATAAGATTTTAAATTAATACAATATTACTTCAATGTTGTAGTAGGAAGAAGGCACATTTAGATTATTTGAAAGGGCTCACGAGTTGTATTTAGTCATCAGTGTTCTTTCTTTCATTATAAGTTCCATATAACTGTGCTTCAGATAGCATTTCATGTTAATATATTCGCTTGTTTGCGCATAACTAAGTAATAAACCGGTATAAACTTTTTAAAATAACGTTACACACATTGCAATTATAAACAGTATAACAGTATTTTAAATGTACTGCCTTCAGTAACTCGCTGTCAATATGGTCTGTAACCAGACTTTTAGCATTTAGATTTGAACTAATTTGAAATGTGTTAATAAAACAATGGAGGAGCGAAAGAAAATTCGGTGTCTAGTAGAAAAAAAAACATGATTTTTTTATTTTAGTGAATTTGTTTGTTTGAAGTTTGCTCTGCCCATCACGGGTATCGAAACTCGGTTTCTAGCGTTGTAAGTTCGCAGACATACCGCTGTGCCACTGGGGGGCTTTTTTAGTGAATATTTCTCAAACATTATCACCGTGCTTCAGGCTGCACACAGTTTATGGTAGTAGTTTTCAGTGGAAGTTTTTTACATTGTAATACTTCATATTTCCTTTAGAAATCTAGTTTAAATGACACATTCTTCCTATCATACCATTTTTGAATCAGAGCAATATCATACACTGCACGCAGAATCACAATTTGAGAGCAAATATCAATAAAGTAGTAAACTCTTAAAATAAAACATTTGGTTTGAATTTCCCGCAAAGCTACACGAGGGCTATCTGCGCTAGCCGTCCTTAATTTAGCAATGTAAGACTAGAGGGAAGGCAGCTAGTCATCACCACCGACCGCCAACTCCTGGTCTACTCTTTTACCAACGAATAGTGGGATTGACCGTCACATTATAACGGCCCCACGACTGAAAGGGCGAGCATGTTTGGTGTGACGGGGATTCGAACCCGCGACCTGCAGATTGCGAGTCGAGGGCCCAAACCACCTGGCCATGCCGGGCCATTTTACAAGTAGTAGTTATTATCGTGAAAACAAATGCCTAACAATTTGACATCCTGAATTTTACTTCAAAATATATATATGTCGTAGCTGATAAAAAATTCACAACAATAACACAGGTAAAATATCAACAGAAAAATCAGGAAGCTAATGATGTATCTATCATTAGGTTGTTTAGTTTTATGTTTACTTGAAAATTCCTCAGTATGTTTCATGAAAATTGTCACCGTTAAATTCGCAACGTATCACCTTGAAACACTATAACACTAGAAGCACAATAATGCGTTATACGAATTTCCTAAGAACAATGTTGAGCCGATAACATACAAACTTCCATAACATTTCTATGTTTCGGACATTCGAACAGATGGTTCTAGATATTTTGACAAATATCAATTTTGACGCTAGTTAGTGTATAAAAACCATTCGTTGTAAATATGCTAAAGGAGAGAGAAAGAAATATTATTGCTTAAAATATTTTATTTGGTAATACGTACAAAAAACACAGAAACTATTCGGGTGTTTTTTTCCGAGTTTTCTATATCACGATAGAATTACTATTTCAACATTAGCCCCCCAGTGGCACAGCGGTATGTCTGTGGACTTACAACGTTAGAAACCGGGTTT
>NW_013665613.1:758472-759743 GCF_000517525.1 Limulus polyphemus
CGATACCCGTGGTGGGCAGAGAACAGATAGCCCATTGTGTAGTTTTGTGCTTAAATACAAACAAACAATTTCAACATTAAATCATGACTTATTCTTATAATTCGAAATAAGAAGGGAAAATAAAATTATGAATGTTTAAGTTTTTGTTTTCACACTTGTTGAGCTGATTAAATTTTCCATTTCCAGTTTTCGTTATAAAATGGGATAGCTACAGTAAACTACGTAACAAAAACAACTTTAAGTTTATCAGCTGGTTTTAGCAAAGTCTATAAACTGTCATGTCTATGCTATTAGTAAGAAAGTTAATACCAATATATATTATTTTCAGGCAACTCTTTAATTTATTGTTCATACACATAGTTACGCCATGGAATCTAGATTAACAGTTTCTTTTCATCACCCCCATGCACTTGGTACAGCCATATCAAGCATCATTATTTACGCTAATTTCTTAAGCTAATATCGCGTGACGCTAAACGCTCTTTTATTAGGAGAATTTTATAAAATTTTGGAAATTTGTGCATATATTTATCTAGATTGCCCGCGGAAGGCTTTGTTTGATTTTTTACGCTTTTTTTAAAAATAAAACATAAGAGATGAAGTTTCTTACATCCATATTCTAAAACTAGAAGAATGCTTAGAAATTAACTCCAGCCATTTTCTAAATCCATTTATGCTTGCCCCAGTTTACGGTAGAAATGTTTATATATATATATATATATATTTCAGAATCATAAAGCAAATACAAGATGGCAGAACCATCTTTTAACTATGATACAAAAGGAACACTCTCATTCTTTCTAATACCATTTCTCACGAATATTATATGTGTTTTTATATAGGTAATCAGAAAATGACATTACTAACCGTAATAACTTTGCGCTATATGGCTGCTAGTCAAATTAACTAATTTAGGTCATCGTTCGTTCTTTAAGTAAGAATTGCGCCTTCTTAAAATAAACCTAAATTTATATTATTTCACTAAAGTATTAATTTATTTTCATATATTATGGCCATTATTTTATTTTTATGCCTGGATATAATGAATCTAGTGTAAGATAAAAATAGCTTTTCTGGATAGGTGGAATAAATTCATGAGAACTATTAGTTTAGAAGCTTCTGGTGTGGATGTATTTAAATACTATGATTCAGGCTACTATAACTACTAGCCTGGTGTGGATGTATTTAAATACTATGATTCAGGCTACTATAACTACTAGCCTGGTGTGGGTGTATTTAAATACTATGATTCAGGCTACTATAACTACTAA
>NW_013665613.1:760406-795283 GCF_000517525.1 Limulus polyphemus
GTGATCCTTTGTGCTAACTCTTTTATCAAGATAACCACTAGTGAATAGTGTGTGTTTTACATTCTTAAATTTCTTTGAGAAACTGCCTGGCTTGGTAAACTATATTCTGAGCTGAGATATTTTTTGATATAACACCATTTATTTTCACTCATCCCAGCGCACGTGGATCGCCCATAGACCAAGGATTAAAAGTTGTCTACTGAGTAAAAAGTGACAAAGTACTGGCAGGATTCTGCTTTTTATTTGTGTATACGAGAGACTATCTCAGTGGGTGTAGTTGTCTTAACACATCGAAAAAAATTAAGAGTTTAAACATATCTGCTTAAAATCTGGTTAACGTCTTGAATTAGATAGGGAATAACAATGTGCACTTGTCAGAAAAAACGAGTGAAAGTCAACCTTAGCATCTATAACCTTGAAGGATTGTTTAATAGTGAAGATGTAATTGTTATAAGAAATAGATTTAAAGGTTTAGTTACTTTAGAGAATTGACAGAATAGGATGTTACAGTATCTTAGAAAATTAACACTTCAATACCAAAATCAAAATTAATTTTTACAAGGTTACTATGAGGCTTCTTGTATTATCTTTCAAAATTTGTAGTGCATACTGGAGGGATTTACATATTTTGATAAAAAGTTTAGAAAAAACGAACTTTGTACTCCAGATATATATAAAATAATTTTCATTTTAACCAACGTTTCACCTTTGCGGCTTTATCAGGGTTAATATATACAACTCAATAAAAAAAATCGTATATATATATATATATATATCTGTAGTACAAAGGTCGTTTTTTTCTAAACTTTTTATCAAAAATGCTTCTTGTATTAGTTATTTTTTAATATTAGGTTTGATAGGCGGATATTTATCTGGTGAATTTAAGTTCGAAATACTTAATCCTGTACATTTATTGATTACTGTGAATAAATTTGTCATTAATTTTCTAATAATTCAGCTCTATTTTAAAGTAAATTTAAACAATGATTCCATCTATTTTGTTTCGATACAATGCTTACCATAGTATGATCGCATTCGTATTTTTGTAGCACTAAATCTTTCTACCGAGAATAAATAGTTCGAAAAATACATCAAATTACGGAAACAATGGACTTAACAACTGAACAATTCATCTTTTGCGACAAATTAGTTCATATTTTTGTATTTCATTCGTGTATAAGATACCACATGAAATAAAACGTGAACACATTTTTACATTGTGGCACAAGATAGGTAAGATCTAACGGATGCTGGCTAAATTACCAAGGAAATTTCTCATAAAAGGATGGGTCCCCATAAGGGTCATTTTCGGACCTGCAATCCAGTGAACAATAAAGTACTGAGAAAGGAATCAATAAGCTGTGCTTTCGGTAGTGCCGGTACCGCCCCACTTTCCAACAATCAAAATGAAGATTTGTGGAATTTGTTTGTTGATATGGTGGTGTGCATATCATGAATATCGCATCGATTTCCGTCAAAAGTTAGTCATTTATATACAAACGGAATCAACTTCAACAACGAGCACATGTACGCACCACCACTATATCTGCACAGTATATGTAATGGAACATAAGACATATTTTAATACGAATGTGGTACGTACACGTACTCATGGCGTAAGTACAATAAATAAGTCGTCCCGAATGCTGAAAACCTCAACGACTATGACATCTAATATCCATTTATACTGTGAGAAATGTAACAACGTATACATTATAACATTCATACAACTATGACATATAGTATTGGTGCTCGTTATTTTTCAAGATCAACCAGTAGAAATGGCTAAATATGGAAAATACGACATCGGTCCACCGATAATCACAGGGTTTCTAAACACTTTCAAAATCATATCACTGGTGGGGCAGGCTGAAGCAATGGTTCTGATTACTCTGACGATTAATGTTCTAGAGTCAGTATAGCATGGACATTGTGGATTTGGACATTTAACATCTCTACGCACTTTTTACATCACATTCGTGCTTTATGCTCACTATAGTCACTTTCTGCGGCTTACCGGAATAACATTGGGACTTCATGACTTGTTTTTCTCTCAGTTTCTTTCTTATTAACACTCTGATAGGTCAAATGTGTTTTGTAACTTGTACTTGCCAGACTATCATAGGTGTTAAGTGATTGCAATTCATCGTAAAATGAAAATCCTTTCCTCGTTTTTCTGTCAGAGACTTGTGATATTTAATTTATGTGTACAATTGATAATAGGGAAATATTTATTCAGAATGTGATTAATAATAAGTTAAACATATATTCATCAATCAAAGAGGAGAAAAAAGTTTAACATTTTGTGCGTGTAGAAGTTGGATTTTAAACTGAACGTATTTGTCTGTTCAGAAGGTTTCAAGGAAACGTAAACAAATGTCTGTTGCGAACAAGTAAAAATTTGATCATGGAAAACTAGATAGAATATGAGAAAAATGCTATACATATATACAAAATACAAAAAGCAGTATCATTACAAGTGCTGGCAGAAGATGGGGTAAAAGTACACATTTTGTATATAGGAAGAAAGAAGGAGGTTGAACATACGTGGATTTTCAACCTGTACAACACCTTAAGCATATGTTGGATAAAGGGCCAGACCAAAGATCTATGGTTCATGTATAACAGTCCCTAATTTTGAACTATCGACCTAAAAAAGTGCACCTAATCAGTAGCACCAGCTGTCACAAGATATTTCACTGGTTCTTTAAACTAAACAAAATGATTGAATGACACTCTTTCTAAGGCGCGTACCGTGAAAATGCGGCAACAAATCTCAAACGCCAAATCCTTCCATTCGCAGTCCGACTGACTAACTATTAGATCACGCTTGACCTTGAAAGTATATGAAGTCGAATGGCGAGGTAAAAGTCAAACCCTTTTAAATCGTGAACAATAAATTTCATTTCTAGTATTAACAAGAAATAAAACTTGAAAAATACATGTTGAAACAATAACGTTGATTAAAAGCTGCGACGTAGAAGACATGAAACAAAAACCAAACCGAGATGTATTGATAAAGAATGAGATAAACATAAATATTCATGCATCAATGTGAAGAAAGATAATGAGTACATATTGTTAGACACAGGATTTGAAAACAATAAAAATGATGATTACACGACAAATATCAAATAAGGTAAGCATACGTATACAAATGATGAGCAAGTTAACATGTGGATGATAACGAAAAATTTTAACATGTGCATACAGACTTGATTATGCATATACAGCTATTGATAGAAACATTTTAAATTGTACATATCCAGAAATACAGTTTCCTGTTTCTTTGTAGTTGAGCACAAAGCTACACAGTGAGCTATCTGTGCTCTGCCCACAGCGGGTGTCAAAACCCAGTTTTTAGCGTTGTAAGCCAGAAAACATACCGCTGTGCCACTGATGGGGGGGGGCTATAAAGTTTCTAAGGAAGAAGATTAAACTATGTGTAATGATGCTGAGTAAAATCTTTGGCCGGTTTATGTATATTATTCGAGTAAAGATGAACATATGCTTACAAGCTATTTCCCCATATTAATATTGATATTTATTATCACTTATTTAGGAAATTACAAAATATACGGAAAACATACATATAGTTATAAAATTATGATGAATAGAATAGCATTTACCACAGTAGCTGTTTCAGTACGAAAACAAGTCTATATTCAAATAAATCAGACTTTGTGATAAAGGCACAACGTTTCAGTAGTAGAACTTTAAAATTATAAACTCATTCTTTGTATTATAATTGGCAAAATAAAAACCCAATTTCTCATATCGTTTACGGCAATTTTCCAATAGCAGAGAGAAACGGAAGTAATTAAAAAGACGAATGACATTGTAATCATAGTTATATCTTTGTAATGTAATAAAAATGAAAGATGGCGTTTGTATTATAAGTTTCTCTACAGAAATGAAAATGTTCCGTTAATTCAGAAAGTTTTACATGGCCTATTTAATGATAATAGTTGTAAATTATAATGTATGTGTTTCTCAAATGATGAAACATATGGATTACGGCACAAACCTAAATATAGCTTAGAAAAATACTATTACTTTGCTTAATAGCATCTTCTACCACCAAAGACTTCTTAAAATTGAATTTTTATTTGTAGATGTAACGTGATTTGGTACCTACAAGGAGTCCCAAAATCAAGTACCTTAAAACTTACAATGGAACTGTATGATAATGCAACTGTTCGTCTCGATGATCTGTACTTATTACTTTTTCAAAGACTAGGAGGGTCACGATATATCAAAACCATAAACTGTATATTCAATATATTTAAAAAAAAAGGCGTGGTGAATATTAATAATGTTTGGCTTCTCTTTTTATTGAGTTGGGTTTTTAGTTTTATTTTACCGTTTCTTGTCACAGGAATAGAGGGCATTAACAATGTTGTTATATATTTTGACTTGTTTGTTGTTAAGCGCAAATTTACACAATGGGCTGTCTGAGCTGTGCCCACCACGTTTATCGAAACCCAATTTTTTTGCGGTTTGAGCTTTCAGACTTATAGTTGAGACACTGGGAGGAGAGCCGTATGTTTTGATAATGTTCAAATGGCAAAATACAACAAACGTCGCTACAGCTTGACATAAAATCTAAAAATAGAAAACATTTGGTTAACATTGTTATGAGTAATGTTTCAGCTGAAAGAGCTTTATCAGGGTAATTTCCAGTGAATTCCGACACTGACTATATATTTATTTTCCTTATAGCATGATTCTAATCGTTTTATATTTTAAATATGATTTAAAGCAGCCCAAAAGGCAGAAAAACTCTGTTGATGGAAAGATAACTAATGCTCAAATTTTACGACCCCATGTGGTTTGGCTTCTTCTCGTAGAAGTTGTGGGGGACGTGACATAATTATACGAAGTTAAACATAGAAATGACTCTTCACGAGAACGTCTGTTTATCTGGTTGGATCAACTACTGATCTATATCTGAGTATATACTATACAAATTTCTTCATTTCTTCTGTCAGCATACTGTGCCTAACTTCAAGATGAATGGCGTCACGTCTTTAACATCGTATATGAAGTTAAAGCAGTTTTAGTACAATATCTTTCACTGTCTTTTGGTACTTAAACTGTAAGACCTTCGCTCTTTACAAGTGATTTATAAATTGAACTGGATCGTTCTGTCGTTAATGTTTACTTCGAGAGCTGTAATCATGGGAAATTAGCTAGGAATAACGGATAATATTACTTTTCCTAATGAGTAGAGATTTTCATCTTTTTTAAAATGACTCATTTTGCTATTCGTTAAGATGTTATCTAGTGTTTTATTTGTGTGTATATCGATGAACCTATTTTTTTTAATGTTTTGGATTGGAGGTTTTAGCATTTAACATAGGGATAAATATTAAGAACAGAGACATGGTCACGAATCAAGATCACCATAATTAAACATTTTTAGGTTTCTTTGCTTTAACACACTTATTCCTTGTTTTGTGTTAACTGTGGCATTGAATTGCTTCAGAACCATTTCAGATCTTCTAAATTAATGCCTTTTGTAGTTTCTGATATTTTAATTTCCGGAAGTCTTTGATATAGCCGTACAATCTATTTCCTTTTGAACAAACGGACAACTGTATTTTAAGCAGTTAAGTATATATTGTACACAATACTTTCCGTATGACCTCTTTTCTGTCTGCAATTTACTTTTATTTCCGTATCTATGTACCTAAACGCGTGCATTGTTTATTTTTGTCACTGCAGTCTTGCCTCTAAGACAGACAAGAACTTTCCCGTTGCTATACCTGTACATTATCTAATACATTTGTCAGACTGTGTGCGGATAACTTCCAGACAGCACTGGTTGAAACACTGCCAGTTAACGGCCTCTTGACTACTGTATATGTATTTTGTTACGTTTATATAGCCACTATGTAGTTAAAAAGTGCATGGTTGATTATAGTTGATCTTTTTTACCTACATGAAAATGTTGCTTACTAAGTTTTTTATGTTTTGACAAAAAATATTATATTTGTTCTACTTTTCTATGCTAAAAGGAGTGTTACAGATCAAGTTCATATCTTAACAGCAAAATATATTCTAATTGTTATATAGATGTATGTCACTTGAGATAAAACACTTATATTATTGAATTTCATCGTCTTGTTTTCACGAAGATGCTCAATGTAGTTAGATGCAGCTCTTGTATTTGTTCGTCAGAAACATTAATTATTCCTCACACAAAAACATCTATGCATTAAATATTCTCGTTATATGATTCACGTGAAAGCGCACTTGTTTTCTTAAAATGTATGACAATCAATTATTCTTAATTCAAAGACACCCTGGATTGAATACTGTCGCTGCAATGTATGTGTTAACGTGTTTATGGATACACGTTTTGATAACACTGTTTTTATTGTATTAAGTTATAATTTAATGTTTTTCTCGTAATTAAGAAACTATTTTTTTTATTAATTCCCTTCTTCGCTATAAGTGATTCACAATTTGTAAGTCAGATATGGTTTCCTGCTTAAGAATAAGCTTTAAAAAGTTGAAAAGCATTTAGGTATCTTAGTTGAGCAAACATATTCACATTAACTCGTTCGATATCTTCACTAAAAGATATCTTGAGCAAAATTTTGAATCTAAGTCCACATCAGGTCGTTACAGATTAAATATTAATGTAGAACAAAAGAATAAAAAAGATTCGAAAATGCGATGCTCGTTGAGAATGATTATAAAGCAGAATTTTAACTAAGTAACCTCGAGCAATATTTTGAGAAGGAATAATTGTTAATTAAATGGGCACATTTATGTAACAAAACATAAACATAAGTCATGTTATATCAAAATTAATTAAAATCACGATAAAATCAAATAAAGTAATCTAGAGTTAATTTTTATAGCTGTGAATGATACGTCCGATAGTTATTTACGGTTGTAGATCTAATTCTGATAGCTAATCGGTATTTCTTTTGTTGTTGTTTTTTATCTCTAGTTTGAATCAATTATTATCAGCGAAGTTAAAGAGAGACAAAGTGGTTTATATACATCATTTCTTATTGTGCAACTATTCTCCAGGTAAGCTTTACAATAAACACACAGTATTCCTTGAACATGGTGGTTTTGTGAACGATCGAGAAGATTTCTCAATGTAAGTCTAGAGCTTTAGGATATTTTAACTTTCAAATCTCAACACTTAAAAAGTTGTTTGATCTTATGACTATTTTCATCACTGATGAGAGATAGGAAGAACCTTTCATCATTAAATTTCGCCATAAATTATCTCCTTTGTTGAGTTTGTTTAGTTAGGCTTGGTATCAAACTGTGAAGTAGGAAACTCTAAGGTATTGGGAATAAAGTGTGGATTGCTTTATTGAAGTAGAAAGATAGTCATTAGAATTATTTGACACCTATTATGTATTGGTTTGATGTTTTGCGCATGGGCTAATGTGCTAACCGCAGCTAAAACTAACAGCTTGAAAAGGCTGCTGATTATAACTATTTATCTGTTCCATTGTGAGTTTCATATTAGTTTGATGGTGGTTCAGATAGTCAAAGAAATTAATCCATGAACTGAAGAAGCCAGTGACTCAAACGAAGCACACTGTTACATGTATTGTGTTTATAGGTGTCTTTCTCTTACCCAGTGATGCTATATTCATATAGGAACTTCAAGAACTGTTCAGAGTTACTGATGAGGGAAGGAATTCCCATCAACCTCAGTGAGGAGTGGAAAAATAGATGATAGACTGAGTTTCAAGTGTAGTTTTTAGAAGAACAATGCAATAAAATTCTATAAAAGAGAAGCTTAAAAGTAGATCCCCCTAGAAGATCAGTTACAAGCCTATGCATAACGATTGTAGCAAAGAAGGGTACCATAATATTGTTCATGCTATTTTTAGAAATTGCTAGTAATAAAATATTTGATACATCTATTTTATAGAACAAATCTTTGATAGTATCAATGACTAATCTAAAAACGTATGTACATTGTACATTGTTAGCTGAGTGAATAATTTCAAGGTATGTTTGCTGTTGTAAAGCGCAAAGCAATTGATGAATACAACGCTGATCTTTGAGGAACATGACCAAGAAAAATACATGCAAATTGTTTACAAATTTATTGGTGTTATCCACACGCTGATACAAGAGCAGCTAACTGGTTTAAAATTCTAACAACCATGGTGTATTGCATGGTGAAATAAGATAAAATAATATAATGCTAAATTGACATATTAGCCAATAATGGCTTAATTCTTATGATTACTACTGAATAATATCCTTAAGACTACTCACACATAAGCATATTAATACACAAAAGCTAGTTAATTTCTTAGACGGCATTTTTATTGGAAATAAGTATACAAAATAAAACGAATTACTAATAATTTATTTATTTCAATCAACCAGTTTGCTTGATAAATTCTTCTAAATACACTATAATCCTTTTCAACCAGATGAGTAACCAATGTTTGATCCGTTCTTCTTCATTTTCTGTAAATATAGCGTTTTGTTTTCTGTCCCGCTTCACACATCATGTTTTGTCTCTCTCATTCCATTTGCAACTTACTACTATGTTTGCCCTTTCAAATACGCTGTGTGTTTGGTTCATCCTGGGCCTTTGAATAACACAAGTTACTTCAACTGAAATTAAATTTTGGTGCTGTTGACCAGAATCTAGTAATTGTAGAAGTGATTGTCAACTTATGTCTTCAATTAATCCAAAGCATTTTTCTCTTGTTTTCTTGTGACATACCATCTAATATATGTCTTAGTAATCTGGTAAAGTTTATTGCAAAGAAACGAAGAGTTGTACTGATTTAAGGGTGATATCAAGAAAAATCTGATTGTGGGATGATTCCCAGCACTTTAAAGAGCACTTCAGAGCTTTATGCTCTTTTCAGAAACAAAGATGACTGAATCACTGTATAATCCATCTCAACAGAGCACAATAAAATTAATTGACTGCTATCATGAAGAAACAACTGATCATAGCAATGTTGAGACCTTGTAGGGTGGTCTGTACAGTAAACACTGTGTAAGCATGTTCTGAATCCTTAGTTACCCTTCCTTTTGGTAATCATAAATTCTCAGCATTCCCTCTACTGGTTCATTTATGCATCACTATGGCCATTCTATAAATACACACAGTCTCATTGACTGGTGGAAAAGTATATCTGCATTTCCATGCTGTTGTCATGAGCAATATTGTACAATGCTGTTACCAAGATCCACATATCACTTCTAGTACTTTGAAACTCATCAACCATTTCAGCAATGCATCATCCAACTCTAATCATGAATAATGTTGTTAGTGCTTGACATACAGTCTTAGCCAAAATGTTTGCATATTTTGTAACAAATAAGATCATTATTATTAAGATGGAACACAAATACACCTAGTTCTATCAAACTGAGAAATACATGTTATATTAAATATCTACATATGCAATTTGTATAATGATACAGGTTATATGGATATTATGAACGATTTGTGAAAACAGCAAACAATTTTATGTGACACCTGTAAAAAGATGCGTAATTCAGCATTTCACCTATCATAAAAAACCTTACCAAAACATCTATAATGACAAAATATAACATCAAATTATTATAAATAGTGTCTGTAGCCTTATATCGGTTCATATTAAACATTTAATACTTGGTTGGTTTTCTCGTGCTCTAATAACATCAAAAGGTGACGTGGCATGATTTACATGGGGTTATTGATGTAATCCACAATGATTACATACCAACTTATCACTGGAAGGCACTGCAAATCAGCTACAGTAACTAGTTTAAGGTTGTGGTTAGCAATTTTCCGGCTCTATTCTTCCCAATAGTTCTCAAAGTGATTACAATCTGGAAACTTTGCTGACCATATAAGTGTTATAACGTCCTCCTGGTCGAGGTAATCCTGTACAATACGTGTACTGTGGGCAGTGGCATTGTCGTCCTGGAACACAGAAATATCGTCTCAACGTATGCCTGTAGGAAGCGCCATTGACATTTCCCTGGAGGATATGAAGAACAATTTTCCATCATGATGAATAGCTGCCAAAACATGTACTGCATCATCTCCTATATGTTCCCTGTGGGAAAGACAGTCTTCTCTCATCAGTTCTCTAAGCAGACAAGGAACACGAATCCTACCATCAGCTTTAAGAAGTCGAAAACAAGATTCATATGAAAAACAATGACATGTCACCAGTGTCCTAACTGTAACTTGACATGCTGTCTTTCCCAAGTATCATGGTGACAGCGGTGAGTTTTGGTTAATATCGGTTTGCAGATTGTCCTTCTTGCAAAATAACCGTGTTTGGTCAGTCTTCTTTTCAGTGTTGTTCTGGATACTCTGGAATGAATGTTTCCATGCCATTTCTCTCGTAAGGTGTTGCAAGACTTCTTTGGACCTTGACGTGTTAACCTGATCAAAACACGGTCATCTCGCGCAGTAAGTTTTCAGTGTATACCAGTAGACTTTTCTGAAACAACACTTCCTGTAGTCCGATGATGTTTCAGGATTCTGGATACAGTACACTGTGGGTACCCTACTGTTCTGGCAATACCTGTTTGCTTCATATCCTTTCTTGACAGTCGAACAATTTGACGCCCTATAACTTCTGGCACGTGACAAGACATGACTCTACACCAAGTACAGAGAAGTTGTCTGAAAAAAGCTTTGACATGTTTCGAAAAATATTATACCAAAAGCACACTATTTTATACAAAACAGGTTTGTATATGTATTTTGACGAGCAAATGCTAAAAACAACGTATACAGACCAGAATAACAACTCGTACATGTATGTCCATTATACGCTACCTTCTCCTTTACTACTCGGGTACTTACTCATTAACTACTCGATGCATGTAGACAATAACATCAGTGTAGAACAGTATGCAGATATTTTGGCCAAGACAGTATAGGAACAGCGCATCCTGAAAATCAAACTTACCCTATGTGATGCCATTGATGTTTTTTTTGACAGATCATTGTTACCAAGACGTCATTCCTGGATAAGCTTTGCCATACAGATGGTTGGAAAACTTTCATGTGGCCACATTGTCACATTTTGTACTTGTCTTGGTGAATAACTCGATTATCCATTGGATCAAATTTGTATCAAAGCTCTCCTACTGGAGACGAAGTCATACAAATGGTTCTCATTTAGGTGTTCAATTGCACCCAATACTAAATCATACAACAACAGCAAGAAATGTTGTATAGATTCGCCAGCCATTTAATAATTCCACACTGCTATCTGCTTGCCATAATAACTGAATGAATTGGTCTAAATTTTCCTATGTTGCTCTATTGTTAATTGATAGGTTAGTATATGTTCTCAAGTCATTCCTGCCAGGTTTGATGAGGTTCACCATCTGACGTCAGCTCTTTTGCTAGATGAACCTAATTGAGCCACCATCAGCAAGTGCAGTGTCATGCTTTTCAGTCTCGTGTATGATCAAAATTAGCAGAATGCCACATTGCTTCGTGGTGGATGATTCTAATGTTCCACTCCTCTTTACCTGTTCATGCAAGGGGGCATGGTACTTGGAAGTGCCAAGCTACATTCATTATCAATTCCTGCATCTTCTGTTCCACTTATCAGTGAAACATTGTTTGTCACTAGTGTTCATCAGCTAATACGTACACTGTATACATATCAACATTTAAGCCTAGTGTTGCACATATGATATAATTGAGATTGAACATTTAAAATTCCTATAAAATCCTCCCCAAGAAAGCTGTCATTGGCCTATTCGCTTTAATATGCTGTCCTACCACACATGGTATCTAGTCCATGACAAAACCAGTCAATTAGGATGGCTCCTGATGTTGATCATGGCTCTCAGTTTATGGCTAGAGAGAAAAGTGAGTTTTAGCATTGTTCAGGATTGTTCCCCCTCTCCATAATTTAGCTCCCTTGACATTGTTCAGGACTGCTCCTTCTCTTCATAATTTAGCTCCTTTGTGCCTCTCTCAGGCTTTTCATCCTAGCGGTTGTAATTAAACATAAGAACAAAGGAAACAAGATAACTACTTCAGATCATCCAACTTGATACATACCTTATGAAAACTTAATCCTTATCATGGCATCTAATTATTTTTTGTAACTCACACTAGGAATTTTAATAAGATTTATTAAGGATTGATGGAATAGAATTTTAAGAGGATCAAAGAATCAGTAGGCAAATGTGAATGAACAAATTATTTGATGTAACCAAGATGACAACAAAAGTACAAAAACCTTTATTCATTCTTAAAACAAACAGAATAAAGCACGTACAAGTGATAGCAATTTTTATCAATTGTCATTGTAAATGAAGCTGAAAGTTTTCACAAAATGCCACTAGTAAAACTGTAGATCTACTACTAGTTCAATCAGTCATTAACCTGAATGTACTACCTTTTAATTAATATGTCACGTTGTACAAATTATGAACATAATAAAAGCTTACTGCTCGCACGAATAACCCAGGGATGTTGAGCTAGCACGTAATTTGCAGTAAGAGCTATAACCCCAAGAATGGTTTAATCTTTTATAATTCGTATAAATGTCACTCAACTGATATACGAGCTTATAAAATTCAAAATTTCACATTATCATCAAATTCGTAATAATAGAATTATGGGATCATGGAGGTAAAATTGCACAAACTATAGTACTATTGCCTTGACATCCTTACCACATAATACTATTACCTTGACATCCTTACCATATAATACTATTGCCTTGACATCCTTACCACATAATACTATTACCTTGACATCCTTACCATATAATACTATTTCCTTGCCATCCTTACCATATAATACTATTGTCTTGACATCCTTACCACATATCACGTTGTCGAATATTTAATTTTGCTTTCTATTACTTTATTATTTATAACTATCCTATGAAAACTTAAGGTCAAAACGGCATCATGCTCGAAATTTTTGTCTGTCAATAAACAACATCAATTCAATGAAAAATCGAATCAGTTTCTCCGCACTGTTAAAAAATCTACACACATAGAATTATTATTGAACGCGTAGTTGTGATTAATGATATATATTGAAACTCAGAAGTGCTGTAGCTCACAGTTCTAGATTACTCTCTTACAGTTTATAAAGACTCCTTGCATAACAGAAACCTTAGTTGTATGGCACTTATCAATTGTGCCTATGTCTATATCTATGACAAGTTTACTTGATTTTGAACTTCCCACAATTTTTGACAAAATGAGTGAAAATGTTGCATTTAGGTTCTCGCCCCCCCCCCACAAAATCTAAAATAATAGAAAAAAAAATTGAAAGAGTCTTGAGGAAGTCAAAGAGATTTGGAGGCTCTGAGGTTTCACAGAACCGATTTGCTGGAAAATTGGTTTAAGTATGTAATGAATCGTAGAAAATGTAAATTTAGATTTTGAAAATGTTCATGTTTGAGTTATGATTCTAATCATCCTATATGTATGTTTCGCATTTCTAGCACTTCACTGCTACTTCATAAATTCAACGAACAGATTGAAAAAATATTTGACACGTTACTTCAGTGAGGTGTTGTATATACGCTTAAATGTATATTTATATACATATATATGTATGTGTGTATTATGCTCTGTATCCACCCGAACTGGAAGGGATGTATGTATACTACGAATAGTTATTTATGTAACAATTTAATTACAAAACGACAGAAATTGTTTAAGGTCAAATATTTCGAGACAAGAGGGTTTTACACTTTAACAACTTGTTCGGCAGTTACTTGAGTAGAGCTTTGTTCGACGGGGTGCGCAGACAATCGTTGTTTGCTGTCTTGTGGTCATTGGTATGGTTCCTTTTGTTTAAATAAGAGCTATAAACTCTGACATCTTGTAATAGGCTGTTAATCTTGGAAGTATGTTTATGTATAGATAGACTTTATACGAGCTCTGTCATTACGATGTTTTTCCTTGGCGATATATTTTCTTGCTTATTTATTTGAATAGAGCTAAAGTGGATGTCATGCTGTAAAGCTGTACCAGCGATTCAGAGTCCTGTAAGCTTTTGTCAACATGGTCGCATGTACGTTTTAAAAGTGTTTCATGGCTTTTACTACTCTTGGCAGTCGTCATTTCATTGTTCACCCGTTGCAATCTTCCTATATTTGCTTGGCAAACAGCTTGTTTTCGTACGAATTACACGACTTTTATTTATTTTCCAATGCCAATAATATCTACATCTTCCAGTCATTCTTATTTTGCTAAACACATAAAACCATAAAGCCCAGTTAAAGCGAAACCTTTTATTGCGCAAGAGACTGTCACAGTCACAAAAGCCGACACCATAAGGTATTAGTATACATTACAGTAATGTCTCTCTCGTATTAATGCTCGTGGATTTGTTACATTTACATTATATAATTGTCTACAACAAAAATTATGATGGTGGATTCCTTACAAAGTATTCTATCATCAGCTCTTAATTTTCTTTTTTTTCATGCTTATACAAAGAGAATTAGGGTAGTATCGACCAAAAACTAGCCATTTTGTTATCTATGTAAATAGCTCTAAAATAGGGTTTACTTTATAAATCTTTAATATAAATTTCATAAGTAGCTCTTGAAAATCAACTCAGCTACGATACTAGGTGGGTTTAATACATAAATGTCCAAATGTTTTATGCTAATCTCAAGAAAATTGTAGAAAAATACGACACACATTTTAAATGGCAAACGTTATTTTATATGGTAATGAAAAATACTACGACAAACGTCTCGAATAAATGATTTGATAAAAGAGGACTTTTCGTAAATTTCCAAAACAATTATACCATAAATTTTGGAGACTTGTGGTAAACACATAAAAAGTGAAACTGTGATACGAAAACACATATAAACAACACTTACAAACCTACTTTCACGTCTGGAAAATAAAGATAAGCATATAAAATCTACCCTTTCTGATTCAGGAAAGTCTAAAGTCAACAATACAGAAGAACTACATACATAAAAACTGTTTACTATGTTGAACTTATGTAAACAAGCTCAACAAAACTATCGACTGTGTTATCAGAATAGCTTTGTTCCCAATACCTCAAGAGGAAAACTTTAACTGGTCTTGTTCAATATCTAAAAGCATTACATGAGTTTTACTAGCCTTAATGGCCCGGCATGGCCAGGTGGTTAGGGCACTCGACTCGCAATCTGCAGGTCGCGGGTTCGAATCCCCGTCACACCAAACATGCTCACCCTTTCAGCCGTGGGGGTGTTATAATCTGACGATCAATCCCACTATTCGTTGGTAAAAGAGTAGCCCAACAGTTGGCGGTGGGTGGTGATGACTAGCTGCCTTCCCTCTAGTCTTACACTGCTAAATTAGGGACGGCTAGCGCAGATAGCCCTCGTGTAGCTTTGCGCGAAATTCAAAACAAACAAACAAACAAACTAGCCTTAATTTCGAGAGAAACATCTTGTTTTACTCATTTTCCCACGTTTATTTGTTAAATTGATATTATAGTCTTACTCAAGTACGTTCTGAGAATCGTGCTTGGATATCCCTTATTTTTCTATTAAAAATGTACATGTTAGTGATTTTTAGATTATTCTTCCCTGAATGTTTCCGTTGTTCTGCACAAAAACCAATGAGATTTTACTTTCCTCAATATATTTAATATTCATTTTGTATTTTGAGTATGTTTTATGATATGAACATTAAATAAGTTTTATTCAAATAAGAGGCACCGTTTTGGGATAAAAAAAGTAATATTCATGCGTATTTGTTATCTATGTGAACAGCTCTAAAATAGGGTTTACTTTGTAAATCTTTAATATAAATTTCGTAAATAGCTATTGAAAAACAACTCAGCTACGATACTAGGTGGGTTTAATACATAAATTCCGAAATGTTTTACGCTAATCTCAAGAAAATTGTAGAAAAATACGACACACACATTTTAAATGGTGAGGATTACAGTATGGCAAACCTATGTAGAGAACTAGTGGTATTCAAGAGGTAAAAAAATAAAATAAGGATAAGTAAAACATTCGCTGATATTGTGTTATAAAGAACGCTTAAGAACAGTTCACAATGTCAGATAAATTAAATAAGCAACAAAACATTTTCAACTGTGTTATCAAAAGAATCCAATAAATTGTTCGACAAAAGTGATATTGCGAAAAGTTGAGTATACATCTCTTAAAACCGCCTTCATCACTATTAAAATGGTACAGATAAACAAACTTTCTAAACAGATCCTCAGCCAGATGTCAGGAAAATACTGGAAAACAACTATAAGAAACTGTTAACAGTTATGCAAATGTATTCCGGTGAGTAATTGAAAATTACATTTTGGAATCTAACAAGAGCAATGTTAATCAGTCAACATCCGATGTCTTTAATATCAGATAAACTTCAGTATGTTAAAAACAGTCTTCTAAAGATCTAAAAATAGCAGTTGACAGTTAGAAACAAGACCATTTGAAACCAGTAAACCAGAGACTACGATACTAATGGTGATATTGACTCCACACTCCCTTCCAGAAGAATGTAGTGTGGCACTTGAGGAATTATTTTGTCACTTTTTCGTGGTCTATGTGATCTTCAAAACTGAAAATGGCTGCCTCGATGCCAGAATAGAAACTGAAACCCTCCTCTAAAAGATGTGAGTACAGAGGATCTTAAGTTTCTGAAGGAGCTGGAAATTAAATCGTTATTTTTCATCACCTATACGGGAGCCAAGAGATTTTATACGATATATAAAGAGGATAATATACGTAACAGATCTATTATTTCTTCTTGTTATACTTAACTCTTTTCGGTTTGGGCTACTTTATTTGTTACTACGCTAGAATCCGGGTTTCGATACCCGTGGTTGGCAGAGCACAGATAGCCCATTGCGTTGCTTTGTGCTTAACTTCAAACAAACTTATTTGTTTCTAAAAGCGCAAAGCTACACAATAGGTTTTCTGCATTATGCCTACTGCGAGAATTAAATCACGTTTTTTTTTGTTATAATTTCTCAAGCTTTCTGCTGAACCACCAGCGGGCTGTTGGGATTACATATTCTGCACTTTTACTGGAAACCCAATACTTAAGTAAGTTTGAAACTTTTTTAACCGAACAACTTATATCAGATCAGCCTTATATAAGGTTCATATTCATATGTATTCAATTTTCTGATTCTTTTTCTCAGAATCTTTCATTACGTTTTTGTACTCAGCCACTGTTGTTCTGCGATATTAATTTACATATGTTATGTTACCATACTGAAGCAAAAAGCTAGCAGAACAAAACATTTTTTTCTGAATACATGAATGACGTATAATCAATTAAATCATTAAACACCAATGAAACAAGATAAAAAATGATGTAAATCACAGAATGTTTTTCTCTTTCACATTTTCGTATTAAAAATATACGCTTTCCTCTACGTTACTTAAAAAAATTAAATGACATCAGTTACGAAAACGAAATATTATCTACCATAATATGTACAAACAAGATTAAAGAATACAAATAATCTAGACAAAGTGAGACATTTAGGGAACGTCCAACCATAAACATTTTAAAGTTAAATCAAGAAAGCTCTTTGCATATGAATGAAATTTTATTTCCAGCTAAATTGCATCATCTATAAAAGTTGTAATTCAAAAACTTTTATTTCATACAGTTAACCATATAATTAAAAACTAAATTAAATTATATACTGTTTCAAATACATTGAGTTTGAATGTGTTATAATTTTACACACTAGTGTACAAAACATTGTTTTTGCTAAGTTCTAAATCTGTGATTATTACCTTACAGAAATAATTTACAAAAAAGCAAACAAAAAGTAAATTGTATAAGTAATGTTATGTTCAGATGACAAATTAATATTTTCTATCGTAGTAACTGACAGACCTATCATTTCCATTCAACAATTACCGTTGTTTCTAAAAAAGATTTTCTAGAAATGATTAATTTTTTTTTCATTTTTATAAGTCAAGTTGTATTTTCTATGACAAGCATGTAATTTTCTGAGTAGTGTTTCTTAATCGGTATATGCATACGCTTGAAATTATATAAGGAACGGAACAGTGCCTGAATACTACGGATATAGCCAGCATCTCTGTTTAATTGAAAGAATATTGGACTGAAAGTACGGATTGCCAAAAAGGCACTTCTTTTAGTTAGCTTTAATACATATTGTTGAGTTTATTAAAACTTCTGTGAACATGTTAAGTCGTTTATTATAATGAATGGCTGTTTGTTCCCCGGTGAGACAGCTGTAAGTTTGTGGACTTACAACGCTAGAACTCCGGGGTTCGATCCCCGGGGTGAACACTGCAAATAGCCTAATGTGGCTTTGCGCTACCAAACAAACATCAATGGCTATTTACTACACCATGCACCTTTTACAAAATCTCATGTCTTCTGAAGGTATATAATTATCTTTCTAAAAACCTTCAATTTTTATAAAAATAGATATGTTTTAAATGTGTATATTTTGCTATAATATTTCTTAAAATATCCGCGCAGAGAAGAAAACCGTGGGTGGTTTTTATATATATGAAATGAAGAATAAATATATTGAAAATGTAATTTAATAAATTACGTTAAACTTTAAATTTGGTAACGAGGAACCCACTTTTGAAAATAAAAATTTGGAGACGGCTTGCGTGCGTAATGAGGAAAACTTTATCCGGGTTCAAATCCCCGTCCCACCAAACATGCTCACCCTTTCAGCCGTGGAGGCGTTATAATGTGACGGTGAATCCCACTATTCGTTGGTAAATGAGTAGCCCAAGAGTTGGTGATGAGTGATGTTGGGTAGCTACCTTCCCTCTTGTCTTTCACTGCTAAATTAGTGACGGCTAGAACAAATAACCCTCGTGTAGCTTTGCACGAAATTCAAAAACAAACAAACAAAAACAATCTTAATAGTTATCAGATCAGTAGTTACAAAGCTTTAACTTATATGAGATAAGCCGTATTTTATTATAATATTTAGCTCAAGGAATGTATAAGTGTTTTGCATGTCCAGAATTTTCTGACAGAAATTGGTAAAAACTAGGTTTTGCCTTGTTTGCTGAATTTTGCGAAAAGCTATACGAGGACTATCTGCTCTAGCCGTCACTAATTATAACTTAGAGGGAAGGCAGCTAGTTAACACCACCCACCGCCAACTCTTGGGCTACTCGTTTACCAGCGACTGGCTATCACATCATAACACCCTCACGATTGAAAGGGTGCGTATGTTCGATGACAGATTTGAACCCGCGACCCGCAACTTGCGAGTCGAGCACCCCTAACAACCACTCTATGCCACGTCCAACTTGGTTATGCAGGAATTAAATATGTTCTGATGTCAGCGATTTATTTACTGAAGCTGTTATATAAAATTTGTAATTTCGGTTGGTCAATGATAATAACATTTCTTACATTATCTATACATTTATAGAGAATATATGATTTTGTAGTTGATTACTTACTGTTGAATTTACTGTGACTTTTTTGTATTGTTTATACATTTTTTATAATAGAGGAAACGTGTATTTCATGCATGCTTGCAATAGGCAAGGGCTAAATATTGTGTGCTCTAAGTAGGTAGTCTGTTATTTATTACTGTAGAAAACGCAAGTTTTATCGTTACATACATATACGTGATAAATTGGAGAAAGAAAATTTAAAACCTTATTATGTAAGAACATTATATATTAGGTTGACGGGTGTTGGCCTTTTTACAATTAAAACGCAAAGAAATAACTTAAGATACGTTTTATTTTACTCAGTTCTGTCTTTTTAACAACTGTGTTCACCAATATTAAATAATTTCTAATAGATTTACATAGTTTTTTACCGCTACTTTTTGTTAAATGAAGCACAAAGCTACACAAAGGGCTATCTGTGCTCTGCCCACCACGGGTATTGAAACCCGGTTTCTAGCGTTGCAAGTCCACAGACATGCCGCTGTGCCACAGGGGGGGGGCTATTTTTGTTATCTTATAGTGGATGCTTCGAAAATGAAACTATATAAATGAGAAATGATATTTTATACCAGAGTGAATCTTTTATTAAGATAATTATTATGTTTCACTGATCTAAACCTGTATATTTTGTTAATTTGTTCTCTCATGAATTGATTTCCAGTTGCAATATGTAGTCCTGTAAATATATGTATATATTACTCTTTTCGAACAACTAAATCTTATGGACCACTTTCTGTGTAGTTACGTTATAGTTATACGTTGGAAATAGATATAATGTTTCTTACCTTGTTTACTAAACTGTACGTTATTTCGAAAACGATAAGATATTTTCCTGAGAGAGTCAAACCTTGATTAAAAGAGCACATGCAAAATGCATATATTTCTATGGTTTCTACCGTGGATGGAAAAGACGCATTTTTTAAGAATATTAGTTTGCAAGGTATATCTTATTTTAGATACATAGTTTTAATGTACCACAGTGTGTAATATTATGCTATACAATGTTAAATGTGACGAGAAAATGTACTTGATTTTAATTTGTTCCGAAAATTATTCTCACAATGGTGAGCTGTGAGCTGATGAATGTTTTAGTATCGCTCAGTGTACATTTAAACACTATTCTTTCCAGGATTACAATGCATAAAAAGTAAGAAAAAGTATTTTTCCTAATTTTTGCATTACTTTTGTAATGCGCTATCAAATATTATTGACATTATTCCTTGTTTCTATTTAAAAACGACTAATTTTTAGTCCGTAGATAATTAATTTTCATTGACTTTTCGGCTTACGCTTACATCAGTTCTTCAAGCAATGTGAAGAGTAACTGACAGTGTTAGAAACCAAATAAATTTGCCCCCCAGTGGCACAGCGGTATGTCTGCGGACTTACAACGCTAGAAACCGTGTTTCGATACCCGTGGTGGGCAGAGCACAGATAGCCCATTGTGTAGCTTTGTGCTTAACTTTAAACAAACAAACAAACAAACCAAATAGATTTAAACACGTATTGTTATTACCTTACTCCGAATAAGAGCAGTTTTGAGTGTTATGAAAAAAGTATTTATTCAAACTATTTGCTATTTCTTAAGTACAGAGCATTAATGTATTAAGTATTAATGAGCAAATTCCTATATATTTTAAAGATAATTTTAGTTTCAATTAAAAAGTATTTGTATTAAATAATTTTATGTTTTCTTTCAGTAATGTATTTAGAATAAAGCCTTTTATAATATCTTTTTATATATAAGAACGATTATATTTTGGCCAAAAATGCGAGCCAAGCCACCACGAAAGACATGTTTAGCAAATACACATTTGGTTCATAGTGATTTCCAGATCATTAGGCAATGCAAATACCACCAGGAGCTAAATGTTATGGTCTTTTCCGAGGAAGAATATTTGCATGGTGAGACTGTTTCCAAAAAAGCCGAAAACTCACACAGCACAGGACAATAACGAATTTCAAAATCATATCACAAGCCATTCTGGAGCGACAATCACATTTACAAAGAGAAGGGTATGATTACAAAAAGAACCCTCCGGCTCAAACCTACGATTGCAATAATGTTCAACGTCTTTTCTGGTATTGTTGACAAGATAAAAATAAATATTAGAAGTCGATGAAGGCAAAGAAGCCAAAAGTTAACAAGCTTCCAGCCATATCTCAAAACCAACTCCAGTTTTGGTTAGAAAGATGGCCGAAGAGACTGAAATCCCTCCCATTCGACCACATATCTATTAACTTTCCGGATGCAGCTCTAATGGGCTGTTGTGTTTTTAGTTTGCTTGAATGCAGTCTTGTATGCCCACGTCCACAGTCAGTAGAGGATTGGTTAAACCTGAATAAAGATGTGTAGCCAAAGACTGACCTCGTTGTCCTTCGCAGGAGTTTGTTACAGTGTGAATTACGTTCCCAGATAATAGTGCGTGATTATAACCATCAGGATAAACCCTACTGCCGATAGTGGAAGTAGTTCCAAGTATCTCAAGACCTTGGATATTGTTCTTATAAAGAAACTGTAATTAATCTGCTTCAGCATAATAAAAATGATCACAAAGTCTATCTTGTGTGAAAAATTATGCTTAATAATAAGTCTCTAAACTAGCATTAGGCACTTTTATTTGTGACAAAAGTTAAATTAAAACTTAAATCATTAGAACTAGTATATTATGTTTATGCTTGTGTATGTAATATTTGGTTAAGTAGTTGTAGCTTTGGTTTTCTTCATACAGAACTTCCATGAAATCTGAGATTCACAGTCCAGGCATACTAACAACTACGTTTCGCTCCACCTATCTAATATGTTCTTCTAAACGTATGTTATATGATACAGTGTCTTTTATAATTGTATTAAGTGTTATTATGACATGCTTTCATCAAATTATGTTATACTCCTATTGTAAAATATTGGATAAAGGCCCGTATTTCTCTGAAATAGCTTTCGATCTATTAGAGACATTGTACGCGTAACTTAATACTTGAAATGCTGTTTTTTTTTCTATTTCTACAGGTATCATTATGAGAATTTAGAATTCCTTAAAAGTTTTATACAACTAGTGATCACGAGATACATAGTAAATGTTGTAACCAAATACAATAAAAGTTGTGTAATTGTCATTCGAGTTTTCATTGTTTGCTGTATTGAAAGCTGGGTAATGTGTAATAAGATACAGTCACTAGTACAACAAGAAAAAAACACGGCATAAATATAGCTATTTTAATTTTTGAAACAAAATGCACTTTATTTTAAGATGTCAAAGGCTGAACGTATTTAATTACAACAGTTATGACATAAACATTTGCAGTATTTTGATAATATACATATATATATATGTACATTGTTGAATTCCTGTTCTGTCTTACATGACCCGATTTAATAAAGGTGACATAGCATATGTTTACTTGCTTAGGCATATCATTAATCCTTTTAAAAATATTTCTACTTAATTGCAAACTCATTCTGGTAGAGTTATGAATGAGTGATACCAGTACATTATAAAAAATATAACATACAAATCACAAGGTATTTTAGACCAACGATGTTTTTTCTTCTTAAAACTAAATGGAGCACAATAAAATACTCTTATTTAAAGCAGTCACGTGACACAAAACTCTCAGTAAGTTTCCTTTTAAATTACTTCAAGGAAATACATATATGATTTCTTTTCTGTCATGTAGTTTGTTGAAAATACTTCTACGTTGCTTTGATATTACATTAGTGTGTAAGAAAATAAGCAATCTCTTAAAACCAGCTAAAAGTAGGGTTAAATGTTCTGGAACTGAAATACGTTGAGATAAGAGTCAGTATTAAAGCACTTTGTTAGGTAAAACTAGTCTGGCCCACAGACAAACCCCCCCCCCCCAATGAAAGAATAGACCAATCCAAGTTTTTACTTGTTATTAAACAAATGTTTAAACAACTCTATTCAGGAACTACGTTTGATATTCTACGAACTTGTCTTTCGAATTTACTACTTTTGCTAATCGAAAGTAGTATAAACCTCACCAACAGACGAGTGCTAGTAAATTACAGGTTTCAAAGGCTGATACGAAGAGCTATAAAACCAAAGAAACAACATATATAGTACATTAATGAAAGACTAAAAGAATTAAGTAAGGGGTGTTTCTTCAGTGTATATTCTTTTCTTAACGTAAACCAATTTAATACTTTTCATGTCCGTTTTGTAGTACAGCACAATGTATTCAAAATATATATAACCTACTTGATAGATCGTTACTGCATTGTCAATAAAAATTTTATATAAAAACACATACTTGCTCTCTTTCTATACAAGATTCAATAGTATTTATCTTACTGTTTAGTTTTTAATAACTGTGTTTCTTTTAATGAATGTATATGAAATAGAAATTGCTTCCGCAACATATGTTGGTTTCGTTAAATTGAGTGTGAAATTGTTTTTACAGCCGCTAAAGAAGTAATTGTTGTATGAGGTAATATTTTAACCTAATTCTTAGAATGGTGAATTTGTTACACCTGATTTGATGTTTTAGTAATATATTTCCAAATGTTCTTTAGTTTGCGGCTCATAACAGCAAGTACAGCGGTAGATTCGGTCTGATTAAATGCGTTTTATCCCTTTGATTACCAACAGTATGCTCTCATAGTTTTTGCGTTAGGTGTTATTTATCATTAACTTGGGTAAATTGTAATCTAGTATATTAAGAATTAATCGTTTGGATTTCTTGTTCACACATCATCGAAACAATAATCATCTTAAATAAATCAAACGAGGCATATACATGAAAAGTGTTGGCCATATACTCATTCTTGATATGTTTATAGCAGGAGTGTTAGGTTCAGAAGTTAAAAAAGCACTCAAATGAACCACATAGAAGTATTTATTTGTTTGTTTGTTGTTAAGCACCAAGCTACCCAATGGACTATCTGTGCCTTCCTCGGGTATCGAAAACCGAATTTTAGACTTATAAACCTTCAGACTTACCATTGAGACACAGTGGGGGGGGGGGGGGTCACAAAGGAGTAATACAATAATCATGTTTATATGTCATCAATTACGTAGATAACACAGGCCTGCGATGGTTTTGTCTTGAAATTTTTACATATTCTAGTAATTCCTGTACACTGAATTCAAAAATGATATCCATTTTTTTCCATCACGTACAGATTTTTCATAAAACGTCATAACGCAATACATAAAAGAATGACTATAACACGTAGTTTTGAGACTAAAAGACGTATATTTCACAAAAAAATAAAGATGAATGAGGGTGCATATTCGTTTGACATCAATGTTCACCCCTTTTCTTCAGTTTGTTTGTATTTTTGTTAACAAATATAATAATAAAAAATGTTCATTGTGGTAAACGAAATAATAATTTGATCTAAGTAAGAGTTTTTTCTTCCTGATATGTAAAGAATCCTTACGTGATAAAAAAAGAACATTATTTTCGAAATCTGCGTAGCTGAATTATGGAAAATCCTTTCTTAAAACCAAAAAAACGTTTATGAAGTTTAAATTCGCAGGCCTGTGTAATTATATCTACAGAAAATTATATCTATACAGCAACATTGTTGATGCCTCATAAATAAACTTTGTCTCAAGTTATTTTTTAAATTATTTATTCGTGGTATGAAAATAAGGTTAGCAGAAATATTATGCAAATACCAGATAGCTCAGATAATTATATTTAAATAAATCAGTACAAATTCAAACCCCCCTCACCTATAATGCTCTTGTCATCGTAGAATATTTTCAAAACAAATTACTCAGTGGTAAAATCTATATGTATGGTTCAATGAAATAAATACGATATAATTGAAAACGTATTATAAATGCTCAATCGAGATGAGATATAAACTGTAGGTTCCATAATCATCTTTGTTTTTAGATTTTCAGAAAATATGAAAGTAGTTCGAGAGAAAAATGATCTAAAGCTAGAAAACGCCCACAGGATCTGATGTAGTGGCTGTTATGTGGAATCTGGGTAAAGCTTACTCTATCAGATATTGTGAAGGTTGCTCCATGAAATTTGTATGAAGGTTATTTGTCAAAATGTTTTTCCAGCTTGTAACTACTGTTCTTTTGACTTGATGCAAAGGTTGTTCCAAGGAGCTAGTGTAAAGGGCATTTCCTTCAGTCTGAGGAGTAATTTCCATGACAATATGTGAAAGATGTTTTCCTAGATTTTGTGCGAACATTGTTCCTTTAAGTATTTAGCGCTTTTCTTATCTACAGATAGAGTAAAGTCTAATTCCAGTTGACTCTATATATGAGGGTGTTCACAACGTTTGTTACGCATGTGAAAGTGCCTATCGAGTGTCATAATTACTACAAAAGTATATATAAGCGGAAATAAGTCAATAAGAGAACCAATGGAAGACAACTGAGCAGGTATAAAAGAATAAAAAAGTGATTAAAAAAAACTAAGTGCTTGTGTCTTGTTTTGAATATCTCCATGTTGAAAAAAAAATGATATTTAACAAACAAAGTAACAGCGTGTATAAAAGTCTGTTCCATTTTAAATTGAAAATTAAGCCTTTTTTATGTTGAGACACCTTCTTTCAATAAAGATTTTTCGGTATATATTTGTAAATTTAAATATATTAAACTAGATTCTGTTTGTTTTCAAGCAGAGAAATCCCACGGAAGAATTAGACAATGTACCAGGTAACTTATGTGTTTATTAAATCAATCAAAAATCAATATATCATGAACAATTAGGCAAAATATTAATACAATACGAACATTTTGTGTGTTTAATTTGACTAAAAATAACATATCATTAAAATTTACAAAACGGATAAATATTTACCATGTCTACAGTTTATTTTCTTTTTAACAAACATGTAGTTATATACACAAACACACACATAGGTATATAATATGTAGTATGCAAATACTTTGACAAACCAAACTTATTAGCATAACTTCTTGTTAATTCAGTGCCATTACATTCCGTTTCTATTCTGTAGGACTATCATGTACAGGAGATAAGTCATTCGTGACATTTTAAACAACTAAAATAAGTAAAAGAAACGTTTCAGTTGATTATTGTTTACATTTTCGATGAAAATAACTTTTTGGAACCTCATTCAGGAGTACTACCCATTTGTAAATATCAACCCGATTTCCACTTCTCTCTGTAAATGATGTAGGGGGAGGGAACTAACGCTACTTTTGTAGCACAAGTTCGTGTGTTTAAGAACAAACTTCACAATGAATTTTGTGCATTGTACACATAGCAGGAATCAAATCCCGAATTTTAACGTTATATTCACCCAAGTTTACCACTGTAAGACCGGGGGGCTTGTAATATGAACTTTACTCCAGTTAATTTTTGTTATACCAAGATTAATGCCAGCCATATTAGTTCTAAGACACTATTAGATCTGGGAAAAATAGAAAAGCACTTCCAATACATTCTGTATACGTTGTTTATATAATGGATGCATAATGAGTGTTTTTACATATAAATAGATCATATATGAATATGGGAACGAGATAATTGAAAAAAAAAAGTCAAATTAACAGCTTTACTCCTTATTTGTTATGTTTTCTGGGGTTTGTCACCGTGGAACAAACAGAAGCTGAATCAACATAGAAAACCTACAAGAAAATACTGAAACATCTTTGTTAGACGTAAGGGGTGGGATGGACCCACGAAAATGAGATTTTGACAAATGAAGCATAATTAAAAAAAATAAATCAAAGTAATATCAGGAGGAATAATTATGTTCATTAAACACTAAACAAAAACTTAGTTGGTTCGATGTTTTTTGCATATTACCCCGCATGGTTACACGTGATGTGGTATTAACAAAACAAATCATTTCTCATTACTAGGTTAATTAATGGTAAATACGTAACTAAGTAAAGTAAATTACGAGTTAATTTAGACCATATTAATTAATTTTGATTTTGACATTACGGCATGGTTTTGTTTATCTTCTTCTTTTTTTGTCAAGGTATAATATCGCAAATGCGCGTGACTTTCTCTTTTTATGCTCCTAAGTTTTGTTCTCGTGGCAACGTACGATAGGATAAGAGTAAACTGTTCGCGAGCGTGCTGCTTTGCTTTCGAAAAAGGGGGCGGAGCAACTACTGCTGCTATAATACTGCTTCTCACGACTTTCCATTACTTGGCACACAACGCAGTGTTAGCAAAAGACTGTACTACTGCGAAGGTAAAGTTGTACACACAATTTTACAAAGAATCATTCCGCGTGTCAATCACTTACCCTCAGAGCACTATGACATCCTCTCAGAGATAGCTAACTGTCCTGGAAGAGGTGATTTTTATATTTTCCTCCTGCTCTCAGGGTTCATACTTGTTCTTAAGCAAGCCTATAATCACGTGTTAACCTATAGGAGTAAAGAACGTAGTTACAAAAAAATCCCGCAGCTTACTATTGCTTTTAAGTTCATATCATCCTCTACATTTTTCTGTTTCTGGACACGGATCGACATGTCGGAAATTCAACATCACAACATGAGCAGTGTGCAACAGAAAGACACCACCTACACCAAGATTTTCGTCGGAGGATTGCCATATCATACCACTGATAAGTCCCTTCAACAGTTCTTTGAGAGCTTTGGAGAGATCGAAGAAGCCGTTGTCATAACGGACAGACAGACAGGCAAAAGTCGAGGCTACGGATTCGTAAGTATACATAATTTTATGCGTTACACATCTTGTAATAATAATGGAACGTTCTAAAACCAACACAACCAGAACAACATCTTGCTCGTCTATATCTATATATTTATAGTTTATATGTAGTTGAATATTTGGATCAATTTGTTATCAAGATTATTTGTGTGTGTGTATACATTGTAAAAAAAAGATCTGTTGTAAATTATCACAAGTTCTGTTCCCCACACACAAGCTCATATGAACTTTTGCACAGTTGATTGTTGTAGCGGTATAGTCACAAGTTTTATTTGTTCTTTAACAACACAAATGATGTGCGATTTTCAATTCAAAATTGTGTTCATTTAAAATATTGTTGTAAAGGGACATTTACTTTATGTATATATAAATTGTAAAATTCAACACAGGTTTGTGTATAAGCCAATACAATTGTTGTTAGCCCACAATGATTGTGTTTTTTAAAACTTAAACTTATGCTGTAGCCATTCAAAAACCAGACGTAGAAGATGAGCTGTTTGATACACTTGGTAAAGTCACATAAGAAATATCTCAAATGTAATTGAAATGTTGCAAGAAAGGGGTAAAATCTAACTGATGCTAAATTATGATAATAATAAAAACAAAACTAAGATTACACAGTGATATTATATAATATAAACTTAAACACAGTAGAAGCAGTACTGAGTGTACAAAACATATAATATATATTATACAGTAATATTATATAATATAGACTAAAACACAGTAGAAGCAATACTGAGTGTACAAAATATATAATATATATTAGACAGCGATATTATATAATATAGACTAAAACACAGTAGAAGTAATACTGGGTGCACAGAATATATAATATATATTAGACAGTAACATTATATAATATAGACTAAAACACAGTAGAAGTAATACTGGGTGCACAGAATATATAATATATATTAGACAGTAACATTATATAATATAGACTAAACACAGTAGAAGTAATACTGAGTGTACAAAATATGTAGTATGTATTACACAGTAATATTATATAATATAGACTAAAACGCATTAGAAGCAATACTGAGTGTACAAAATATGTAGTATGTATTACACAGTAATATTATATAATATAGACTAAAACACAGTAGAAGTAATACTGAGTGTACAAAATAACCTAAAATCTCTGCATGAGATGACAATAAAATCAGTGAATCATACGTATATACATATATGTATGTAGATTATTTAGCCATAAGTTACATCATTTAATATTATAGGTGCTATCAAATTAAAAATATATATTTCATGAGCATTACCGCTTTCGTCACTGAAAGTAGTTGTTTGCCTGATCTCCTGCCGATTCACCAATAAGTGAAGACTTAGAGAAAACATTATAGTTATTTTAATAACAATAAAAAATATTGTACAACATTCAAAAATCTAGAAAATTATATGGCTCATTTCTTTCCCCAAAGTTTCTATATTGCTAGTAAACAGAAAACCTGCATATATGCATAAGAAGCTTAGATCGTAAACTGATATAGCTCGTTCAACTCCGTTGCGGATTTCTTTATTTAGGTTTCCTTTCTAACAAAAATATGTGTTAATAAGCTCGAGTTATTAGCGGAAGTTTTACTTCTGTAAGACCAGATATCTCCCTGGTAATTGCATGTGATATATATATATATATATATCAGGTATAAACTGATGTGCGGACTTTTCAAGTCATGCTCTACCTGTAATTGATGTCAAAGTGAGATAGAAATGTTGACGTGAAGCGTATGACTAAACAGCTGTATAATTTCCTGTTATATTTAGGTCTAGTGTGACGTACATTTTCTATATCGGTTCATGTAACGTATGCTAGCTTTTCCATCCTTTGTCTAGCATCGACAGATGTGTAGTGGTTTCTCTAAAGGATGAACCAGCTTTTTAATGCACGTGTCCAACCACAAAAGCGTGTACTGGATGACCGATAGAAGTCTGCTCAAACTAACAAACGACAATTATTATAGCAAATACATATATTACGTTTTTAAATGCTCATTAAATCTGCCGATATACATAGAGATGCTCGTGGCTATTTAGAGAATTATTCAGGGAAAAATTCAGCACGTGTTAGTGATGTATTGGCCATTAAAGGATAATATATTCTTATGCTTATGGAATAGTGGAGACTAACATCAGAAAGCTTCTCCACATTCTGCTACAAACGTTTCTTTGAAGGAAAGGTAGAAAGTCACACCTTATAAATTATATATATATATATAAACTGTTTTGTGTTAGAGAGCTTTTAGATGCATCACTGATCAAAGAAAGTTGTATTAAATAGGATAATTCAAAGTTGCTCGTTTTAAGTTTAAATCTTTATATTACGACAATTCAAATGGAAACATCTGAGATATTTCTATCATTCATTACGTGACAACAAGTGTTATGTTTGAATTTTGTTTCTTGGGGAAGTATTTTTACTGAAAGCTCCTGCCTGTTTTGTTGATGACAATGTTCTGGGTTTCCATGCTGAATCTTTCCTCATATATGGAGAGTTGGAGGAAAAATCTAAGAGAGCTATTTTGGCAGAAAGCCAAGGATAGCCAGGTATTAGCTATCACTCTTTATCCTTCATGGGAAGGTGAATGAGAGACTTGGTTGATATGTTGGGTTGTACATTTGATGTCCTCAGGTGCGTAACATAAAGCTGAGAGTGTATTGAAAATAGTATAACTTTCACATGATTTATTTTAATAACGATTTCCGAGTGAGATGCATTTGTTGTCAAATCAATATCTATATCAGTATTTGGCTGATTTTTCTAGATATATGAGCCTTGTTACATCTACAGGAATTTTGATTCTTTGTTGGAAAGTGTTATCTGTTTCCTCAATGAAAACTTTTCCAACTAACTGTATGGAATGATGTGTACACTATTTTTCTTTTCCTTTTTTTTCGTGAGGAAGGTTGTTTAACAGAACATGATGTCTTTGAGAGCTTTCCGGTTTTGAATGTTACTTTGACGTTAAACTGTTTGTAGAACATTTTCATTTTGTAGCTAAGGAATTAGGATTGTTGGATCTGAAGTGAATGTACTGTTAAGTGTGGATAGGTTTTCTATAGAATTTTATGGATAAGTGGTAATCGTTTCAATGAACTAACATTGATGAAGAGTAGCTGGTAGTTCTCTTCTATCTGTACCGTGAATTGATTGTTGGTGTTTGGTGGATAAGTGGTAATCGTGTCGATGAACTAACACGTTGATGAAGGGTAGCTGGTAGTTCTCTTCTATCTGTACCGTGAATTGATTGTTGGTGTTTTGTGGATAAGTGGTAATCGTTTCGATGAACTAACACATTGATGAAGGGTAGCTGGTAGTTCTCTTCTATCTGTACCGTGAATTGATTGTTGGTGTTTTGTGGATAAGTGGTAATCGTTTCGATGAACTAACACATTGATGAAGGGTAGCTGGTAGTTCTCTTCTATCTGTACCGTGAATTGATTGTTGGTGTTTTGTGGATAAGTGGTAATCGTTTCGATGAACTAACACATTGATGAAGGGTAGCTGATCGTTCTCTTCTATCTGTACCGTGAATTGATTGTTGGTGTTTTGTGTATAAGTGGAAATCGTGTCGATGAACTAACACATTGATGAAGGGTAGCTGATAGTTTTCTTATATATCTATACCGTGAATTGATTGTTGGTGTTTTGGCGAATGATGCAAAGTTGTCAATATAAATATCGTTTGTGAGTGTGAGGAGTGTAAGGATTAATAACAGGTATCCGGCTAATTGGTAACAAGGGGAGCTACATCACTTACGAAGGATCTGAGTGAAGATCAGATTTATGGGCCTTAGGGAGACCATATAACCATGTTGTTGAGCTGTGCAGCTATTAAAAATATTTATGTTGAAATTCTTGTGTGCCAGTTCTTTAATTAGTCTGTCAGTTTTGTTTTCAAATTTTTCTGTTTGGTCTTATAATATTTTATATTGCCCGGTATAAGAATCTGTTGTGGCTAGTTGTCGTTGTCATCCACGTTCAGTAAACAGTTTTATTCTCTTCGTCGGTGGGAAGGGAGTTAATTGTACACATCAGAGAAGGTCGTTTTGGACAACTTGTCTTACTTATTTGTATCAATTTGTCCATTTCCTTTTTCTGAGTGATTTTTAGTTAACCGAACACATGATTGTATGAGTTTTGGGACTTCGTGAGTACTTTAAGTAGGTGAGAAGTTTTTTATTTAGGTACTCAAGTTGAGTTTGTAGATTTGGTCTTTTATCCTGTATATATGCAGAATAGTTGTTAAGATCTACTTTTAAGTGTCTGTTGAGGATTTTATCATTCTTTAGAGAAGGAATGAGAGGTTTAAGTTTTAACTTTAGGAAATTTGATTCTAAGCTCTTGATATTGACATGTCAATACAAAAGTGAAGTTGTTGTGGAATATGGCTAGAATGGTGAGGGTTTGTAATGTTGTTTTAAGATGTGGTGAATGGTATGTTCACAACGGCTTCTTAATTCTTATTTGAAGGTAGCGTTGGGCAACGTGATCGATATGGGGTGTTTTTAGTGCAAAACTCTTGCCTTGCGTTTGATGGTGACAACATTTCAGACTTCACAGTGAGTTCTTCTTCAGGTCTTCGCTCAGACTTTGCATTCGATATAATGATGTTCTTCTCTCACTGCCTCAGCAAAAACCATTTTCATCTACAAGAGAGCTTCTATGGACAGACCAATGGCTTAGCCATGGGTTCACCGCTCTTTTCCATTGTCGACGATTTCCTCATGCCAGTTTGTTTATCGTATTTCGTGCAAAGCTACACGAGGGTAACTGTCTTAGCCGTCCTTGACTTTGAAGTGATAGACTAAAAGGAAGACAGATAAGCAACATCATCAAACGCTAACTCTTGAGCTACTTTACTCAAATAGTGAGATTCGACCGTCATTGTTATAATGCCTCAACGGCACCTGTCTCCCAGTAGGTCAGCGATAAGCTTACGGATGCACAACCCTATGAAATCTGAGGTTTGATTCCCCGAGATGGACAAAGCGCAGATAACTGTTGTGTAACTTTGCGCAAAAATAAACAAACAATTAATTTTAATAGGCTTTGTATGGGCTCGTGGTTAGAGCATTCGGCTTCAACCTGCGAGTCGCAGGTTCGTATCCCAACACCGAACATGCTCGCCATTTTAGCAATGGGGTGTTACAATGTGACGATCAATCTTTCTTATGTTGGTAAAGAGTAACCCAAACGTTGGTGGTATGTGGTGTTGACTAGCACCATGTGGAATTCAACTAAACAAATATATCCACGTTTTTTTTCTTTTGGCAGTAAATAGCCACAAGCTACGGAACCTCAGATTCATAGTCGGGCACGCTAACCCCTAAGCCGCGCTCTGATGAATTATAAGTGTTTTGTATATATTGGGAATATAATTTTTTTCTCTGTTTACCGGATTTTTATTAAATAATGGGATCAGTTAAAAGAAAATTATAAATATAATAAATATAATATGATCTTAAGTTATGAGATCAGAGAATGTGAGTGTGGAGAATCACTATTCTTAAAATTGTCCACAAATCCAAAGAAATGTGATAAAAAACTTCTGGCACAAGTTTTAAAGAAGTTATTTTTCCCTCAACATTCTTTAAACGGTGGCATTTGTTAAACGAAATATCGTTCCTAAACATAGAGCAAGAGGCGTGAAAGGAGAACTAAAATTCTAAAGAGGCATCATGATAATTGCCCACAAATGCTCAAAGTAACATGATAAAAGATGTTTTGGTATTTAGGAAAGAATAAAAAAAAACAGCAGCAGTTGGGGAGTAAAAGATTAAATGAGACAGCTGTAAAGGCAATATGAGAGAAGAATGGTTTTTCTGTGTATGTTATAACTTGAACATTTAACTTCTCAGAAGATATATTATACAAAAAACAATGTTTTCAGAACAACAATACGAGATACTGAGATAACAGTGTAATAAATACAAGGTCACATCATTCCCCTTGGCAAGTGACATTAAATATTTCATGAGTAGCTTTCCAAGAGCTATAACTGTCAGCGAACAAGGAATGATAGACAGACAAACAAACCTAAATCAGGATAGATTAAAAGAATCAACAAATTAGCACATTATTTGGCGAGCGTTAAGATGGCATAATAAGGTAGATTGTTTCCTTAAGTCTTGTCTTAAACTGTTAAGTTAATTTTTAGTTACTCCCACAATAATCGTATATTTGTATAGGAATTTTACGAATATGCAGCATCGACTCTACAGATTTATTCTTGTGAATTATTTAGCTGGGCAAGCTCTTATAATATACTAAACAATAATGTGACGCCCAACCTATCATTTGTGATTAAGTCATATCGACTTTTGGGGAATCCACCACTATATGAAACCTAGTCATATTTTTCTGAATTTCTTCTTGTCAAAGGTTCTGATGAGGGTTGGAATTCCTGGAAACCGGCATAACTCGGTGACAAATGGTAAACTGAGTTACAGATTGGGCTTCACATTTATTTTTAATATTCTAATGTTCACTTAATTATGTTGTAAGTGAGAGGTACAAGATATTTTCATAACTGGAAAACAATCTAGACCTTTTTTTTAGTGTCAGACGAAAATAGTACTAATTGATATAGAAATAATCAATACTGATTGCTTGAAATTCTCCAAGTTTTAAATGTCTACTGACTCATTAATCATGCTAATATCGACGGATTTTGGCTTGTTTCGAATAGTCGCGCCAAACTACAGAACAGATATCTACATTAGACTAATTTTGAACTGATGGCCTAGAAGGAAATACTGACAGATACATTGACTACAGTTGAAATGGTTAACGTTAATACACGA
>NW_013665613.1:795304-813088 GCF_000517525.1 Limulus polyphemus
AATGTGACGGTCAATCCCACTATTCGTTGGTAAAAGAGTATCCCAAGAGTTGGCGGTGGGTGGTGCCTTCCCTCTAGTCTTACACTGCTAAATTAGGGACGGCTAGAGCAGATAGCTCTCGTGCAGCTTTGCGCGAAATTCAAAACAAACAAACAAACAAACGTTAATACACAATATCGGAATAAAAATAAAACATTGTTAGATGTATATTTATGGGATTTCTTGAGTCACTTTTAATTCATTAAACAGTTGCTCCGCTGTATAATATGGAATAATGAATTGGGCACAATATCATTTCAAGTACTTTGATGTACATTTTGCTTGCTTACCCCTCCCCCTTTTTTGGAGCTAGTAACATTTACTCTATCAAGTGTAGTTCGTATCATTAGCTAGTCAAGTTATCCTTAGATCTTGAGTGGGTTGAAGAGAAATATACCTTTCTGAAAACCCCCGATTACATTTGCCTTTGAGCTCTTTTTGAGCTTAAGGCCAAATGGCCAAGGTATACCATAGCATTTAGTTTGCCAGCCTAAGCTGTTCTGATGAGCCTTGAATACGCGAAATTGCAGTCCACAGCAGAGAGTACGTCAATCAAAGAAAGCGTGAGGTCTCTACGTCATAAATTGTTTTTCAATTAAATTTTACTTTTGTTGAGAATGAAAAGAAATCTAAAACACACACACACACAAATATATATATAATTATAAAATAAGTGATTTAAGCACACGTTGTAACATTATTCACATACCTAAGTTATTTTAGGTTACTTAATTGATAATCGAAAATGACTTACAAGCCCCATAAACGTATTTAGAATATTCATTACGTAATTCAACTGTAACAATGTTAAAAGTAATACAAAGCAAACAATATGTTCAACACAACTACTACCATTTAAAATAACTAACCTCTGTCTATTACCTTGAACAGTTTCTAAGTGAATTAAATATACATATCTGGGCATGGTCGTTTTTTAAGCGTATATTTCTTGCCTTTTTCTTCTTTATAATTAGCAACGTAAAGCTGAGAAGTTTCTGACCGACCACATATTTTTACGTGCTAGTATCTACTTCCAGAGTCTGTCACATTAGGCTTAATATCATCAAGTTATGTAACTGTGCTCCTGATATTAATGTAAAACCACTAGAGTCAAGCTTGTGAAACTGAAAACCACAAGATTTGCATCTTTCAACATTAACTTAGTTAACCTGTTATTCTCGATGTTGATATGTATTTCAGGGGATTTGTCACGTGAAATATGAAATCAAACGTTAAATAACATAAAACTTGATCTTGGATATTATGTATTTTCACTTGTTAGTATGTACATCTAATGTTTGTCATTTGAAATATAAAATCAAAAGTTTAAAACGTGACATATGAACAATTGCGATTACGTGCTCTTGGCTTTAGAAGAATTAAAACTATCCATAAATATATTGTAATGTGTCACATAAAATTTGATTATTTTGCAATTTTGTGTGTACCGCAATAATCTAATACCATATACACACTGAAAATAGTAATTACATAAGCCACCTCTTCTTATCTAATGATGGGTGAAAGTTTTCTTACATGATATTTATAAAATAGCCTGTGCAATTTAATTTCGCAGAAAATACATTTATTTACCAGGTATAACAAATATTAAAAAAATTACCATGAATAAATTTTATCAAAGTACGACTTTTCCGAGTATCATGGATTATTATGTGAAATTATAATGTTGTTTATGATGTATAATACAAACTAATGCTGTGAGTGCCCCATCTATGTTATTTTATCTACTTCTGTTAGTGCAGGGTAACATTATGTCATGCCGTTATAGAGCTTATTATGTGAAATATTATCTTCAGTCTTGACAGCTTCCCTGTTATGCTTTATAATGCACTGTTAAAGCTCTTTTTTTTAAGAAAGTGTTATCTAATACTGTTACTTTCACGTTTACAGCATGTATTTCCTAACACTTAATGTCCTGTTTACAGTGTGCGTTACCTAACTCTCTTAATGTCCTTTTTATAAAGTGAATTAATATGTTATTTGTAATGTATCGCATAGAGCGTTCTGGCTTATTTTCTAGGTTTTATCTCATGCTGCTTGTGGCATGTCTCCAACAAACTGAATACCGTATTACTGTCTTAATCCACAGCTTGTCTAATTCTGTTAATTTCTTGTCTCTGAGGTAATGTATAACATTCTTGGTACTAGGTATTCTTCCAAACTTTCTAGTGCCTTGTCTATCAGCTTTAACCACAAGTGAGTAGTTTGGTCAGGTCAGTATCGAGCTTCTACTACTCATGGGGTAATTGTTTCTGCATTTTACCCCCCCCCCTCCCCACTAACTCAGTTGTAAGTCTAGAGGCTTATAACGCTTATAACAGGACAGAAAGCCCATTATATAGCTTTGTGCTTAATAACAAACAAAGAAAACAAAAACATTCTCGCATCATAGTTAAAGCCAGTTGTTTTCTTCCATGCACGCTCTTGGAACTTGTTCTAAATGCAGTTAAGGTAATTAACTAACGCATCAGCACGAAACATATTGTATGTTATATAGCCCATGTATTTAAAAATATTTCAATTTATAACCTTTAGTTAATTCATACCACTTTCTGAAGTTTTTAGAACATTTTTAAATAATGTTAGTGCAGTTTGCTGACCAGCTCAGAATATTCAATTTTCATATATCGAGAGGTTATGTATTGTTCTGGTAATGCCTAGATGCGCTAATAAGCAATTTTCGAATGAATAGCTATATTGCTAGTAATATCCAAGTTAAAAAAAAATGCATATTTCATAATTCATTGAGTGCTGAAGCTACCCAGTGGCTTAGCTGTAATTCTTTGGGGCTTATAACACTAAAAGTCAGGTTACAATACCAGTAGTGAGCACAGCACAGATAACCCAGTGTGTAGCTCTGTACCTAACAACAAACTAATAAAAGCTGTGCTGAGGATTTTGTTAAAGTTCGAGCCTTTTCTTAGAACAAGCTGTTTCTGATAACTTTACACTATAATTTTTTTACCCATTTAAGCAGTTTTCAGCCATTTTTGAAATGTTTTATAGCTAATTCTTTCAGGAAAGAACAACATTAATTTTTCATTTTATAATTTTGTCATAGCATCAGGCTTAAGAAACAACTAATATATACAGTAAACGTACATATAGATTTGTATGCATTGTATAACAGTTTTGTGGTTGGTTTCTCATTGTCACAATGATACTGGTATTCATAATTAGTACTGTTGTAATGTGTTCTGTCGTTAGGGGTCAGGCATGGCCAAGTGGTTAGGGCGCTTAACTCGCAATCGCAGGTTCGAATCCCCGTCACACCAAACATGCTTGCCCTTTCAGCCGTGGGGGCGTTATAATGTAACGGCCAATCCCACTATTCGTTGTAAAATAGTAGCCCAAAAGTTGGCGGTGGGTGGTGATGACTAGCTTTTTTCCCTCTAGTCTTTCAATACTAAATTAGGGACGGCTAGCGCAGATAATCCTCGTGTAGCTTTGCGTGAAATTCAAAACAAACCAAATCTATCGTTGAGCGGGTTCTTTTGTATTATTTGATGAAAGTAATGTCAAGTCAAGTCCACCCAATGATAACGAACTAATTTCTTCCTTAACCAAACGTTTGCGATAGCCACGTTCAGTTGTAAGCCTAACTTCAAATATGTTTTATGTTCCGAGACGAATGGTTTGAATTTCGCACAAAGCTATCTGAAGGCTATATGCGCCAACCGTCCCTAATTTAGAAGTGATAGACTAGAGGGAAGGCAGCTAGTCATTACTACTCACCGCCAACTTCTGGGCTACTCAAATGGAATACTGTGATTGACCGACACATTATAACGCCCCCACGGTTGAAAGGGAGAACATATTTGGAGGTGGGATTCGAAACTGAGACTCGCAAATTGCGAGCCGCGTGTCATAGACACTAAACTTTGCCAGGCCGAAACATATGGTACCTGCGTCTCACTTACTTAGTTTTTGTCGATTTACACTTAACTCACCGAGTAACTAAATAGCGGAATAGACGCGATAAATCTCACTACTAACACTGAATAACTTTTCTAATTTTGAACTTACTCAATCAATCAATGATTACTCATATTTATATCACTTTTATATCTACACAGTCCAGGAAGCTTCTCGACTTTTAACTTTCCACACTTTACCGTCATCATAATAACGAAGTGCCCCTTAACAAACATTTAAATTGAAACATTGAAAAACACTGCCCCCATGGTGTATTGTGAAGTCCTCTGAAGAATCCTAATACACAAACAAAGCAGTGCACTAAACTATTCATTCATCAAGTCTTTTTGGGTGACTTTCTTCCCAAAGCGTAATGGTATACTAATGGAATAACCTCTTGTTCCTTGCTCTCACGTGCTGTCCTGTCACTGTAGGGAGTTTCCCTGGGCAGGTGGTCGAGAGACACTGGTGGCTCTATGCTTAGCGATTCTCTGGAAGTGGTCTCAACAGAAACTCTGAACTATTTAGGAGGTTGACTATCTTCAGAAAAATTCTTCTCTGAAATTATCCAGTTAACCTTTCTCTCAACAACTTACTTTCAAAAAGGTCACGGTGGATGGCTGAACTACCTGACTTCTAGGATTATGTAAACAACAACATTGATTCTTTTCAGTACAACACATGACCATTCTCAATACCTGCTTAGAATTAGAATTCGTCCTTTCTTGCAACGAGGAGGACAAGGAATTGTATAGCTATACCATGCCATCTTAATAGAATCCAGTGTTATCAGCATTAACACCATAGCGACTTTTCATCTTATTTTGGGACGGTTTAAGTCTCTTCAGCATAAAATAATACATGGCCTCAATGGTGTTCTTTAATCGTTCTGTATATTTTGTGTAAGACCTTGCTGAGAGACATACAAAATACATAAGATCCAAGAGCACTTTAAATTCTCTCCCAAACATCAATGATGATGTGTTACCTGTAGATTCGTGTACTTCTGTTTGCTAACTCATAATTAGCAGTGGAAGATTTTTTCCATGTTTTCTGATGTTCATCCATATAAATGACTAGTTGATTTAAAAGTTTATGGTTGTATTTCCACATCATGCCATCGGAAGGTGGATGAAGGACTACTGTCATGGTCTTTTTGATTTCGTTCGTGGACATTTTTGTTCACATCATAGTTCACATGATTTAAACAAATGCTCTATGGATCTCCACCATCCAACCAAATGGAAACGTTCTTTTACTTTTCTTAGTGTATTTCTAATACTAAGTATTTTGCTGTCAAAGTATTTTGCTGTTGTGGAAATAACAGAGTGTTTCAGAATATAGAGACTATGGAAGTACCAGTTGTAGCTACTGTTTCTGTCCAACAACTATCTTACTATTTTTGAAATAAGCTCTCTTGAAGGTATAATAAATCCACCTTTGACCAGTATATCTTTGTTTTCCAGCTGTATGGAGCGATTGCCCGCAATTAGAGTTTTTTTCTACACTATTATTGATCCATTGGTTAATTGGTTTCAAACTCATTTACTTTTCCTGGGGATCTATCAGTAGAGTGTTGGATAACCTCAATTATTCATCCTCACTTGTAGATGTTATATCTTGTATTATACTTTGTTTTATTTTATGTTGGTCATCTTCACTATCTTGTGCTTCCCTGTTTTCACAGTGTATAAATTCTTCATTAACACATTATCTTCTAGATAATTCACCAGCATTTCCATGGTTACATCCAGAGCAATGTACGATGTTAAAGTTGTACTCCTTGTAATCTGTGGAACCTTGTGAATTACAAAAATCCACCAGCTACTTTAACACTGCATGTTCTGTCCAGAGTGTAAACTTATGTCCATATAGGTAATAATGAAAGTGACTTAGCACTGAAATAACACTATGTAGCTTTTTGAGATAAAAGTACTTCCTTTCTGTTACATTCATTGTCTTGCCATAGTAGGAAATCACATGTTCGTATTTTGCATTTTGTACTTGTGATAACATTGCTTCCACTGCAAAATTGGCATCTCTAACTACAATGAGTGGATCTTCAAAAGGTATTTGGTTTTCTTAAGTAATTTGTGTAAAGGACCAGCAATGTCAAATAATAACTTTACAAGTTTATGATATTAAAGCATAGTCCAAGAAATTATCTTACCTTACACAAGTTCCTTGGTTTTGGCCAATTTCAAACAGATTCGGTATTGGATGAGCTTGCAGACATTCCCTTTCTGGTGACTATGTTTTCTAGGAATCGCGCCGGTTGATGGAATAATTCACACGTCTTAAGATTATCTTTCCTCAACCAATCAAGAACTCTTTTTAGCCTGTTACAAGCATCATCAAAGATCTTCCAATATGTGATTATGTCATCTAAGTAGACGAATGTGACATTCGTGGATAGTTCGGAACGACAGAGAGAGATCACACTCCATTAGTTATTGAAATATATCAGGTGTATTATGTAATCCAAATAGTAATACAACAAACTGCCTGAAGTAAAGACTGTCTGCTCTCTTCTTACTACATTTACTTGCACTTGCCAATATCTATTTACAGGATCCAATGTTGAAAACCATTTGGATTTAGATAGAGTAGTCAATCATTGTCAACATGTAGGTATACTTCTTTGCGACTTTATTCACCTTTTGATAGTCCACACAGAATCTTGTGGATTTATCCTTCTTTTTCACAAATACAATAGGGGATGCACATGGACTAGTACTCTGTTGTATAACTCCCTATTTCTTAATAGCTCCCATTTCTTTGAAAGTCTCAGCCTGTTTAGCAAGTAAGAGTCGTCTGGCTAACTGGCATATTGGGGCTACATTTCCAGTATCGGTGTTATGAAATATTCTATTTATTCAGCCTAAATCACGAGGGCCATTAGAGAAAGCTTCTTGATACTTGGGGAAAAGCCATATAATCAATGGCACTGATTGGGTGTAAGACCACCACAGCTCCAGTTATACAGCTCTTGTACGTGAGGTATTTAGCTGTCTTTATATGAGGATTTAACATCAGATTTCCTATATCATACCTCAAAGGTGTCTACTTTTGATGTTCTTTGATGTGGGGGTACTACCTGTACAGCTAAGAGAGTTCTTCCAACCTTTAATGCCCCGTGACACACTAGAGGAGTGTTTCTCAACTACTGGTCCATGAACCAGCGCTGTTCCATCACAGTCACCGTGTTATTTCGGATAATTTTACAAAGACAAATAAACAGAATATTCACATTTATTTGTAATGGAAATTATTTCGAAGTGAGCTTAATATGATTCCAGTGGTACCTTTCCATCATAATCCATTTGTTTCTCGAATGAGCAACGTTGGTGAGCTGATGAGCTAAATTTTGGAACAGGATTTGGTAGTGATATTCCTTGATTTGTCTAGGAAGGTTCTGCATTAGCAGATGACACAATAATAATGGTACTAGGTTTAGTCTAAGTAGGTTCTCCTATTCTATATTTTGAAACAAATGATGAGTTTGACTGGAATTCTTGTGCAAATGCAGAAAGAAGTGTGGACGGTTTAATTTTTGTTTTCATTTACCAGTTCGTTTACTAGATTGTTTATTCTGTCACTATTATTTTCTATCTCTTGTGATCTCTTTTTTGTACTTCATTAATTTGTCATTACTACTTTTCTGTACTTCTCCAGCCTTGTTATTTTAAATACTCTGTTTTAAATCCGTTTTTTGATTTCTATTTAAATATTACATCTCTTTCATTTAACTCATGTTCTTCTAATTTATGTCTCTTTCTTCTTGACTTTCTGTTTAATTGTTTAATCGTTTCTAGTAAAATTTCGTTTTCGCTTCTTGCCAGGGTAATCGAGTTTCTATTTTATTTTCACCAAAATTATCTCACTTCTGATACTAGTCTTGTAACGTGTTCTATCGTTTGGCTGGCTATTTCAGCTTATTTGGTATAAATAACACAAAGGCCAGTCCACATAAATTATTTCATTTCTTCCTTGACGTTTGTTACAGCCACGTTCACTTGTAGGATTAACTTCAAACAAGTTTCAACAGATATTCCGAGACTAATGGTACTTACCTCTAATTTACGTAGTTTTGATCAATAAGCAAACACATATCTCACTGAACAACTGAAAAGCCAAATAGACGCGATAAATTTCTCTACTAACACTGAATAACTTTTGTGTCACTTAAATGAGTCAATCAATCAATGATTACTCATATTTATTTCGTTCTCTCATTTCCACATGGTCCAGGAAATTTCTCGATTCTTAACTTTCATGAACTTTCTAGATCTTGGCGTCACATAATGATGAAGCTCCCTATAGTGAACGTTTAAATTAAAATATTGAAAATATAGATTACAACAGTATTAGCAAACACTCAGCTATCGTTTGACACTTTTAAATTGCTTGAATCAAAACAAAAAATACCTTGCATTATATGCTAGTAATAAAATACGAACTAGTTTGTATCTTTTAGTAATTTATATCCATTTTAAACACCAATCTTTCTTACATTCTACATTTTTAAATTATTTCCTTGTCTACCACTTTTCGTGAGATTATTGTAACCTTCTTAATTTTATTATTCAACTCTAGCTTTAGGACATCTTTTTAAGTTTTTAATAATAATAATTCTCTTTGAGATATTGTAAAACTAACAGTTCACGGTATACAGTATATGTGTCGCTCTCTTAATTCTTTGAAACTATTCTATAAAACATTCACTACGACAGAGCTCGCCCATGAATAATTGAATCAAACACCAGTAGGAGTAATCAACGTTTGAACCATCGGCTGCTGCATATGTTTATTTCCCACTACTCTCGCACGAATGGATACAGGCACAGCTCCACAAGGATTAATTAGTAAAACAGTAACAGTAGTTATAGATACTACATTTAAGAAAATAGAGGTCGTATTGCAAATATATCCATAAACAATTTCTTTAAAATTGAAAAGCAATAGTACGTTAATCACAAAAATTATGCTACATTGAAAATGTCACGAGACTAAAACACAATGATGAATTAAATCCAAAATATCGCGTCGCTTTGTATAAATTTTTGTCACGCTTATTATATGTATAAGGACATATATTTTAAAAAATGGTCTGACTGGATGCTGTTACGGACAATATTTGCTCAGAGCGCTGATGTGGCATTAGTGTTTTATTAGTTTGTTTGTACTTAAACACAAGGCTACATATTGGGCTATCTGTGCTATGCCCACCACGGTTTTTAGCATTATAAGTTTTCAGTCTTACCGCTGTACCATTGGGCGCATGACAACATTATTAATGGCGCATTTCATAAAATCTACCATTATGGCTGTAACTGTTCTAGTCTTATTTCCTGTGAAATGTTTACTACCTCTAAAAATAACATAATTTTTCCAAGTCTATTTTTAAGGATTTGTTAATATTTTTTTAACTGTTGGAGTTATAAGAGGAATAAGGATATTAGTCAGAAATTTAGAAGAATGAGACACTTTATTAGTTAAGATAATATACTCTTATGTTATAATTTGTATGTGAAACTATCACCATTTTTGTTTAGATAGTTCAAACAAAAGCGTGCATCTCGTTTTTGCTATGAATAACAAATTTCGGAACTACTCAAAAATTCCAAAATTAACGTAAATACTTCATAGAGTTAAACTTTGAAGGTTGCTTACGTTTTATCCAAAGAAAGTTCGTAGTTACTTAATATTGCGGAATATAGTGAGACTTCCTAAAGGTTCAATTGCACATTTGTTTTAAATCAAATACCATCGGTGGTGTCGTGAAATTATTAACGTAGTTTTAAACAATTAAACCCAAAACTGATTTTACATTTTAACACGTTTTTATAACTAACCATTGCCCACTAGTAGTGAAAAATGTGGCTGGTTCCAACCAATCTAAATACTATAAAGCTTATAAACTAAGTGATTATGATTATAAGACAAAATGTATCTTTCTTAATATTTGTTAGAATCACTTCATTTTTTTACAATATCAGAGTTAAAATATGTTATACAAGAAAGAAAGGTGAGAGCAAACAACATCTGTTTTTATTTCATACTGAGTGTTTCTTGCCCTCTATAAAACTAATGTCCTAGCCCTGTGCTGCCCTTAGAACTAGTTATTCCATTGTCGACGGATACTATTGTCCGACAAAGCAATTACACAGGCCTGCGAATTTAAACTTCATAAAAGTTGTTTTGGTTTCAATAACGGATTTCCCATAATTCAGCTACGCAGATTTCGAAAATAAAATTATCATTTTTCTATCACGTAAAAATTGTTTACAAATCGGGAAGGAAAAACTCTTACTTAGATCAAATTATTATTTCGTGGCACAGCGGTATGTCTGCGGACTTACAACGCTTGAAACCGGGTTTTGATACCCGTTGTGGGCAGAGCACAGATAGCCCATTATGTAGCTTTGTATTTAACTTAAAACAAACAAACAAATCGTTTACTACAATGAACATTTTTTTTATTATTATGTTCGTTATGTCTGGGTTCTAGAACGATCGATAAGACTCTCACGTTGCGATTGGTCTGGAGAAATCTATAGCCAGTGGTTGTCACCATTTTAAGCATAATAAAATGTGACCCGATTTCAATGAAAATGATTCACTTATGTAAAACTAGATACAACGCTTTGTGAAAAATCTGTTTGTGATTGAGAAAAATAGATATTATTTTCGGATTCGGCGTACAGAAATTACAAAAGAACACGTAAAAATTTCAAAACAATAAAACCATCACATCCCTGTGTTATGGACGAAGTAATCTCAGATGGTACTTGTTTATAACCTTTCCACAGACCGACCACTGTGCATGGACATCGGCTTCTAAGGCCACGCTTAAGTAAACCAAACCGGAGAGTGGGGAACAGGGATGCACAGTGAGGTAACTAACTTCACAGGAATGTTAGAGAAGGGGATAGCATGACCAATGATTTCTCTCTTCATGATTCATAGAAGCTCTGCTGTGAACAACGTTTTGTTTTCTTAATAAAACCATTTTCTTTACTACCAGATTACATGGCCATTTTTGTTCTGCCACTGACTGAACATTTGGTGTGGTATCTTCTTTTCTGGTTCAGTTAAATGTATTCACACTTTACACTGCAAATCCTGTCAAATTTCTCTTTATTGTGGTTTCTTTGCATACTTTCTGGTTCAAGTTAAGCCTTATAGTATCACAAATGTACGTGTAGAGTTAGTTATTCCCAATGAAAACGGATTGAGCTATCACTTATTCAGAACTGATTTTCCAGTTCAAAATGAAATTATCTATTTGTTTTTATTATACATACATTCATGACATACTTACACACTAACACTACAAAATAAAGAGCAGCTTATATGTCAATTAGTGACTAATGTACAACACAAATGCTTCGTATAACCATCCAACTCTAAATAGGTTTGTGTTTTGATAGCAATTATACCATTATCAAATCTTAGTAACTTGTAAAATAGTTGATTCTAACAATCAATCTAACCTTGTAATACCCATAATTATTTTCAGCCTTTTTTATATGTAAATGTTTTATTTGTTTGGATTTAAGCACAAAGCTACACAATGTGCTATCTGTGTTCTGCCCACCACGGGTATCGAAACCCGGTTTTTAGCGTTGTAAGTCCACTGAAATACCGCTGTACCACTGGGGGATAGATGTAAATGTACCTTTTCTTTATATTTATATTTATTGTAATTAAATTAATTGTTGAAAACACCGTGTTTTATCTTTCAACGCATGAAAAAAAATAGTGAAATTGAATTTAAGTTTATCCTAATGTAAGTAGCAACCTATTTTACCGTTCTTTCAGATTAACCTTTTATTAATATTCTGCAACAGGAAGAACATCTTGCAAGGATCATTTTTTACAAAATCTTTGTTTATATTTTACTTTCTATAAAGTGATCGAATACCGCAGACATCAAGGACAAACAGAAAGTTAAAAGAATCGTCCATTTGTAATTCCTAGGTGTATTTTCATATTTACCACCCACACCATATATTGATGTGTTTTCGTTATTCTTTAGGGATATATAGCCTCTAACTTTGCGTGGATCATTTGTTTCTATACCGGAAATTAAAGGCCAACTAATCCCAAGGTTCATTACCATAGGCTCATGTTTTATAACTACAACAGTCATTCTTTTACTCTGCCTACAGAATCATTTCTTGCGTTTCAGTGTTTTAGCTTTGGTTGAAACTGAAATGCGAAAAGAAATTTTCCTGTTTAGTAAATATTGATCCACATCTTTTTTCTTTAGAAAATTTTTACTGGTTTCTTTTTCTGGATTAAAAGAAATGCGCTAACAAGATCTTATAGAAGAACGGAATACTCAAAGAAAGACTGTAACTGTCATTTCTTTCTTTTAACCATTTAGTTAGGGTCTAGAACTTTGCTTACGTTATCAGTTAGCATCAACTGTACAATAATAAAAGAATGAAGTTAAGAAACAAACCCACCACTTCTGTATCGGTCCCTAAAGACAAGTCTATTTAACTTAAAATTAGAAGAATCAATTTCCCGTAAAGGTTAAAATCAAAGTACTGTTGGAAACATCTGTTCAGTTCTTACTACAGGTCAACTGATTATATCATTTATTTCAAATATTTTAATTTCGTTTCTTTTTCGGTTTGTTCTTCTATTTGTTTTCAGATTAAAAATAAACAGCTCGTGTTCCTATTCATAAATAGATACAATGTCGCATATATTCCTAAATAGAAAAATGGAAAATTGAAAAACTGGATGTATTGATTTTGGGCCTGGCATGGCCACGTGGTTAGAGCGCTCGACTCGCAATCTGCTAGTCGCAGGTTCGAATCCCCGTCCCACCAAACATGCTCGCTCTTTCAGCCAAGGGGGCGTTTTAATGTTTGTTTGATTGTTTGTAATTAAGCACAAAGCTACACAATGGGCTATCTGTGCTCTGCCCACTACGGGTATCGAAACCCGGTTTCTAGTCCGCAGACATACCGCTGTGCCACTGGGGGGCGCTGTGATTTGAAGTAAAGGCAAAGTTATTTACTTTTGCCAATATGTCTAGTATCAGCAATAATGTGTCACCAGTAGTCAAAAAACGTAATTTCGCTTATTGATTTGAACAAACTTTTTTGTTGCTTCTTGGAGCAGATGTTTTAATTCTATATAAAATGTTAACAATAGTTATAAAGTTTTTGTTAATGTATACTCATATTATAATATTATTTTGTATATATATATATATATAATTCGATAACGTCCAAATTAATGCCCCCCAGTGGCACAGCGGAATGTCTGCGGATTTATAACGCTAGAAACTGGGTTTCGATACCCGTGGTGGGCAGAGCACAGATAGCCCTTCCAAACAAACAAACAAAAAAGCCAAATTAATTTAACGTTGTGTTATACTGAGTCCGGATTTTATTCTTTGTGTTTTCTTCAGAATGTAGCATACTTTATAGCTAATTTTAATAGTATATATGAGCATTATGAATTACTTTTATTGATGTCGCTGACATTAACTGATTCAACTTAATGTAGCGTGGGTCGGAATAACAGGTTGAAAAAGTCCGTGTTCATTGCAAGATAGAAGACGGCTTGTAATCCTGTGTATCAGTCATGCGTACTTTAAATTTCATGACATAATGTATTTAACTTTCTTGCTTATTCTTGTAAAGTGTTGCCTTCACTGAACTGACCTTAAGTGTAATTCTTTCGTTGTTATGTTCTTAGCACGAAAACCTAATTTGTGGTGTATGTTGAAGAAACAAATACGAATAAACATTCAATATAGGTCAATATAGATGAAGTTTAATTCTGTATTTCTCCAGAAATGTATAATTGCTTCATATTTCACACAACAGTAACACTAAAGACTTTAAATAAAAGTAAACAAAAAGCATTACTGTATTATAAGATGCGAAAGATCACGAGTTTTGTAAAAGTTTTCAGATCAAAAATAATATTTGGGCATTTGTTTTCCAAAATTAAAATACTTAGATAAGTAACCGAGAATTATGTTTAAAAACACGTAAACAAAATTTTTGTGAATGACTCCTACTAGAAATTGTAAGATCTTTGAGCATATAACATCTATGTAAATACGTCCATTCTAATGTAAAATACGAGTTGCAATCACTACTCTTGGTGCAGGAAAAACATTTTGAGAGCAAAAAAAAAAGTCAGGTCTAATTACTAAGAGCGAAAGATGGGGTGAATATACATAAATATTTATATGATTCTGCGTTACCTCTAAGTAACAGCTAACTATATTATAAAAGATATATCTCGACAAAATTTATATTATTAACTATAAAAGTAATGTTTATCTTATTCAGTATGTACATGAACTACGAAATGATTTGAATTTACCTTTTGAAAGTAACCTCCCACGGGTTTGCACATTGGTTGCTAGGTGCTGAAGCAACATGTCATTACCTTCTTGTAATGATCAAATTATATCGAAGCCTTAGTAAAATTGGTTAGGTTCGTAATTATTGAAAATTATCTTACTAAGGTGACGTGTACGGTTTTGAAAATAAAGTGGATAAGGAATTACCTTAGGTGTTTGTTTGTTTGTTATGAATTTCGCGCAAAGCTAAACGAGGGCTATCTGCGTTAGCCGTCCCTAATTTAGTAGTGTAAGACTAGAGGGAAGGCAGCTAGTCATCACCACCCACCACCAACTCTTGGGCTACTCTTTTACCAACGAATAGTGGGATTGACCGTCACATTATAACGCCCCCACGGCTGAAAGGGCGAGCATGTTTGGTGTGACGGGGATTCGAACCCGCGACCTGCAGATTGCGAGTCGAGCGCTCTAACCACCTGCACCTTAAGGGACCAGTAATGGAAAAAATGGCATGAGAAGATCACATAGTGCTACAAAATATCTTCACTTTATGTTAGATGTACTTTCCGCAATAGGTAATCTACAACGTTTCTGTTTTAAGTATAAAATGTCGTTTCCTCAGATGAACTGCTAAATGGCAATAACAACAAAAATGGCGTTGCCTCAGTGACATGTAAACATCTCTGTATTTACAGCATTTGCTGCTAAACCTTGAAACAAGTACTTCGTTTTCTTTAAACACTCGTACACATACGCGCAAGACTGCAACATTAGTGATTTAAGCTATACAATTATCAAGGTTACGGATTATACATGATTACATTAAATTTCTTTCCCTTTTTTTTTTCTCGGAGAAAATGTTTATGGATCATTAATAATCGTGAGTGTATATAGCAGGTTGACAACTTTCTCTGGACATGACATTCCGAACATTGCAACAAGGTTTCAAACGATACTAGCAGTCATACAACTTGCTGTATTTCATTTAGTAATGTTATGATGCACGTGGAAAGTTCCCATTGCCACAACTATATATAGACTTTGCAAGCGGGGCTAGAGATTAATGTAACTTTGCGATACTGAAATAAATGGCGTTGCTCTGGCGTTGAGAGTACAGGAGCACACGAAGCTATTTCTTCAAGAAGATCGAAACTGCGGAAATGAACAAAACGTTAAATGCTGTTTACCAACTGTGATTTTTCAGTTGATAGTTCTGTCAAATGATTCAAATGTCAGTAACATATTTACTGTTCAGGAACACGGAAGTTTTAAATTCCGATAAACTACTTAAACGCCAGAGTTAATGAAAGCTTTTTTTTTCTCTCGAAAAAACGTATATTTTTACGGGAATAATATAAAGTTATTTTAAATTTTTGTTGTTTAGTGAAATATGTTTCGAAATAGTTCAAGTCATAAAGATTTTTAAGAACACAATCAAGATATCTATACTGACCTTCACCTTCAGAGAACAACCTTAAAACTCAGCAAAAAATAATAATATCAAGTCTATGCTAAAGCAGTCATCTTCCGTTATACCTAAATACAACTAAAGAAAAGACTTTTCAAAAAGGGAAGTAAATTTGGGGATGACTAATATCAATCCTTCAAAAACAATGCAAACAAGATAGTAGAGACGACATTTGCATCATTGCATTATCCCTAGAAAGTAGCACATGTTAACAAGACAAAAATAGAATAAATTAAACTCAATTGTGAATGAATAGTTATATACGTTTCTATATGTTAATTCTTGCTTGTGCTATTATGTAGTGATGATGCAAAATTCCATCCCTACTATCTTGTTTGTATTGTTTTTGAAGGATTGATATCAGCCATCCCTAAATATATTTCCTTTTTTGACAAAATGTTTCTTTACTTGTTTGCTTGCTTTAACGTAGTGTTTCAATAGACATAGAAAGGTTGTATTTATAACCAAGTTATATATACAATGAGTTTCCAAATGTAATATTTATTGTTTATCTATTATTGGCTGGTAACTCCTGTTTCACTCTGTATGTAAGCTTTTTAAAGAAACAACAAATTTTTATAAGAAAGCTAATTTCAAGCTAATAACGTTTACTCTAGAATTTTGATTTTTTAAAAATTACGAACAGTTATTAATAATACTTATAAAAGGAGTTACTCCGTTTGAAACTATGTCACCTCAGTGAAATTGGTTGATACCATTGTTTTGGTTTTGGAGTTATCATGTTATAAAAAAGAAGCAGAAGAAAGAAGAACAAGAAATTTAAACTTTTGCTATGGTATCTACAGATATTCCCAGAGCTTGTGACTCAGACATTACATAGATATTGTTATAAAATGAAACACCATTTACTACAGTAAAATTCCAATGAACTATTGAGGAGATATTTCAAAAACATTCGATGAATAATCCGAGCCATCCCTACATAGGCAGTGCTACCGCCTGCCTGATATTGACATTTCAGCTTCTTATTGTTGTAGAAGGCATAAGATCTATAACATTTACTTTAAAACTTGTGCTTTTTGATGTATATTTTAAATTTTATTTTCCAAGAAAATATGTAAAATGTTATTATTTAGAAACCTTACTAATTACTGCATAAAACATTTTGGTGCCTATGGAATTTTCACAACTTTAATATCCAAAAATAGATGGCAATACAACAAATTGTTAAAAACTATATCTACGAGTGAATGTCAGTCGGCTGAGTTTAACTTTTTACTTTTTACCTGCAGTTGTTTGAGAACGGACAAGATTAGGAACAAGAGATTCGACATAATAGATATTTCAGAAGTTTGATTAGATTGGGATTTATACATCTAAAACTACAGCAGTAACACTGCACTCTATACCAGACCACTTTGAAAGTTGGAGAGATTGTTTCTGCTTCTTACTGTCATACAAACTAACCATGATATAATTACATCTCCATACTTATTGAGTTAAAGCTGACGCATTACACAGCCCCCCATTGGCACAGTGGTATGTCTGCGGACTTATAACGCTAGAAACTGGGTTTCGATACCCGTGGTGGGCAGAGCACAGATAGCCCATTGTGTAGCTTTGTGCTTAACTTCAAACAAACAAACAAACGCCTTACACAAATTTTAACAGGTACAATCACAATAACCAGAGTGTCAGAGTTTGTAAGTTGCCGGCTAAAGTTATAATTATTGGAAAGATATGAATGAAGACAATGATGTGAAAAACGTGTACAAAATAAACACTCAGCCGTAGTTATACACAAGTAAACAATCATTAATATGCAAATTTCTGTATTAAATGCACAGGACTGTACTTCAATTGAGGATTAAATATTAATTGAACATGTTGTACAAAACTACAAAACTAGACGAGCCTAATTTTCAATTTGTCCAGGTGCTTGTTTGTTTTGGAATTTCGCGCAAAGATACACGAGGGCTATCTGCGCTAGCCGTCCCTAATTTAGCAGTGTAAGACTAGAGGGAAGGCAGCTAGTCAT
>NW_013665613.1:814088-831006 GCF_000517525.1 Limulus polyphemus
CGACCCTCAGATTGTGAGTCGAGCGCCTTATCCACCTGGCCATGCCGGGCTGTCCAGGTGCACTTGAAATCTTGGAAAACTTCAACTGCTAGGCTGATCTAGAGGAAAGCTGGAATAGGACGATGATAGTAAAACACAGATAAATATATCAAACAAAGGAAACAAAATATTCCTCTGTTTCAGCCAACCACATACAAGAATGCAAAATGGCTATTCTGAATTTCCATAGCAAAGTCGGGTTAACAACTTGCTGTGGCCATTTTCTAGAAAATTTCAGCCAAACAATACCACGACCGACAACACGGAAATAATCTAAGGTTGGAAAGCACCAAAGAAAGATCATAATATCAAGGCATTGGATTAAATTGAACAATACTGAATTGTTACGAACAACTTGAAATAATAAATTTAATTTTAATATTCTAAGATAAGTTATAAATATAGGTGTATAACTATCACATTTTCTATAAATGTGTATGAGAGAATCTGCAAACGAGTCAAGTAAGTGTACGTGCACCTGAAAACTAATGATAATTATTATTTGTATAGAATTATATCAGAAGAGTAAACTTTATTATTTGATCATTATATCATTGTGTTATGAAGTTTAATGTAAGTAACATCGGTTAGAGTTGAGAGGGGTTAGAACTGAGGTCAGAGGATTACAGCACTCTAGGTAATTAGAAAATGTAAAGGTGGGAACGGTGGCCTTTCTTTTTAAATCGCTGTGGGAACACCTTACGATTATGAGGTGAGTAATCCGATACAAAAAAAAAACAACGTGTTCGGCATGGTTTTTGAGAAAGGGATGTAAAAGACAGGCGTTTCACAGAAGAAAGGAGACCGGGATGTGTGAGATAGAGTGAATAAACCGAGAGAGAGGGAAGAATGAAAATGACATGCTGCTAGTAAGAAACAAAGCCTAGTTCTAAATGTATGTGTTGTTGATTATAGTAATAAACAGCAATTTGTTATGTTTATAAGTATGAGTCAAATCCTGATATTAATATGAGTCAAATCTTGATAGAAATAAGGATAACTTCAATAAAGTTTAAGGAAAAGCGAAGTGTAAGTTTAGCACGATTATAACAAAGTGATGTCAGAAGAGGTCTAAAACCCATCGGTGAAAAATTACTATATGACATTATATGAATTATAGTTCCCGGTGAGTCGGTAGTAAGTTTCTAGACTTGCAATGTTAAATTCTGGAATTCGATTCACCGCGAAGGAGAGAGTGAAAATATCCCATTCTGTAGATTTGCTCTAAAAAAATAACACTAACTTTTATTAATTATAATCTATATTTATATTATTGTTTGTAGTTCTGGCTGTAAAAGTCCATTGGTGTAAATTGCATTTAAAAGAATATTGTATATTAATAAATTAACTTGTTGTGTATTGATTTTCTTACTGTGTAAGGAATCATATTAACATGTTACATAAATAGTATTATGAAAACAGGAAAATGTTCAAGTATATGTTTTTTTTGACACAATTAGAACACAAATAACTGTCAATGACCGATTATATCTATTGTACATTTGAGGAGATGTTTGGACTATTATTAATGAATATCTTTGTTAGTCCTTTTAATGGTAAACTGTATAATTTATCATAGCATGACAAAATAGTTTTGTTTGTGTGTTGAGTTTCGAGCAAAGCTATTCAAGGGCTATCTGAGCTAGCTGTCCCTAATTTTGAAGTGATAGACAAGAAGAAAAGAAGATAGTTAATATTACCAGGTGCCAACTGTTGGGCTAATCTTTATCAAAGTATAATGGAAATGACCGTCACATTATAACTCTCTCAGGAGACGATCATGTTCGGCGACGGGTTTCGATCCTGCGACCCGCAGGTTGCGATTCGAGTGCCCTAACGACCAAGTTATGCCAGGCCCTAAGCAAAATGATGACGTGTGTATGCGGTTGCATATATGCTGATGGCCCGGCATGGCCAGGTGGTTAGGGCGCTCGACTCGCAATCTGAGGGTCGCGGGTTTGAATCCCCATCACACCAAACAATCTCGCCCTTTCAGCCGTGGGGGCGTTATAATGTGACGGTGAATCCCACTAGTCGTTGGTAAAAGAGTAGCCCAAGAGTTGGCGGTGGGTGATGATGACTTCCCTCTAGTCTTACACTGCTAAATTAGGGACGGCTAGCGCAGATAGCCCTCGTGTAGCTTTGCGCGAAATTCAAAACAAACAAACAAGCATATATATATATATATATACTGATTACTGCGTGCCAAATATATATAACATTTTGTTCAATTTCAGATATATAAAATTATTGATTTTATATCGCAGAACGTGAAAGAAGGAATACACCATTATGAACAGATATGGCTGGTGTAGACGTATTCTTATTTCTTAAAACACAGATTCTCTTATTTCATTTCCAGGAAATACGTTTATTTAAAAACCGTGAGATCTCTAGTTGGCATTCAGTTGTTAGGATAATTTTTAAACTTCGCAACTTGTCTGAGAAGAAGTTAGCAAATATTTTGTACAAATTCGTGACGAAAGTGTATTAAAAGAACTGGACGAGCGGGTTTGGATTTATTTATGTGCAATGACACAACAGTTGTCAAACACAGACGACGAAAAATCCTAAGTGTGTGAAAATGTGGTAGACGATACTTCCTGTAAACACTCTATAAATAGCACTGACAAAGCCATCATTCATGTATGTTAATTGTTCAACTTAGGTAACACTAAATAGCTTATTTGCTGGAAGGGGAACGCAAACTTTTATTATAGTGTACTAAAGATTTAATGAAATGGCAATAAAAGAGCAAGTAATAAAAAGTTACTGATTTGGGTCAATAGATGATGTTTCTGTTTCCATACATCATTTAATTTCCCCAACTTTTGATATTTGAAATATATTCTTAGAAGCTTTTTAGTTACAACATTTGGCTTTCTGTTGTTTGGATATCTTCCTAGTTTACCATTTGATAAGGTTGCTGTTGTCAGACCTGTAAGCTGAAAAGAGTACTTAATAAAATAACCCAAATACAGAACTTCGGGATAAATGTATTACTGGAAGAACTTGTTTTCTATAGCACAGTCTGTATGAGTAACCATAATAGTATTACCTGAGTTCCTGTCAGTTGGTGTCGTCGTCTGTAAACTTTTTTTAATAATTACTCACTGTCCTTGTCAAACATTGCATGAAAGGTGATTTATGGTACGATATTAAGCTTTCTCTCTATTAAATTTAAAAGTTCAACGGTAATGGAGGTAGGGCTCTTTAACTTGGCTAATCGTTTTATAGTTGTTGTTTTAAAAACGTTTAATGAAGATCCGTGATTATGTACTATACCTGTTTTGCAGGATCTGTTATGTTTGATGAAAACAAGAAGTTCAAATGGTAGATATTAATGATTCAATGATAAGGCAGTCCTTAAATTTCAAATAACAATTGCACAGTTTAACAGTGCGTAATGCTAAAAGGGTAAATCAGTATAGACGACTTCTTATACATGCTGCAGAATTCTGCTGGAAGACTTCCAATCTAGGAGATCTCCTCCTGTTATATTTTTATCATCTTTGCATCGAAGCTTTGAGTGTCAAACTATGTAATATTTCAGTCAATCTGAAGATCTTTTTTTGTTTCACATTTAGGATATTCTACAAGTAGACTTGTAGGTGGACGTATGTTCGAATGTGCTTTTTGTAGTGCCTATAATAAACTGCGAAAGTTCGGACATTAAACGGTCATCCATGACTTCCCATAGATAAAAATACTTACCTTCATTTTCAATTAAATAAAAGCTGATATGTAAGGTTATGATAAACTTTGAATTGGAGTATGATAAACTCTGGAATAAAAAACAAAACAAAAACACATAAATGACACCTTACTACTTGAAATGAGGCTGGTAAATCTTATAAAGGGCGTTTCAAAGTTATGTCATAATAAACTTCATATCGATGTCGAACAGTTTGAAAATTAAAAAAAATATCTGCTTTACGTATTTTAAAAGTCTAATAGACTTAGAAGGTTGAAAATCATACATGTATATATATATATAACTAAGCATTTCACTATAAAGTCTATCAAAATGTGAATTTTTGAGACAAAATTATGAATACACTCTGAAAATTAATAACCCACAATGCCTACTCCTTCCAAAAGAATAAATACTAATACTAAAATATAATGACGGGGAAATCATAAAAAAAGGAAGTCAAGCTTCTTTTTAGGGATTCAGTTGGGAGTAAAAATAATATAAACATTAAAAACCTCGAGAATAGTGGTTTCACTTTATTGAGACTTTAACAAGACTTGAACTGAAATTTCATAAGCTGAATATATTATGTCGCAAAAATCAAGTATTCTACTAGCAAGGCGATCTAACAAACATTGACAATAATTTTGATTTTGTGGCTGACTAACTTGGTTACAGAGAGTAAATATGTTCACGTAGAATAATTTTCATAAATTTCTGACAAGATCAATACTACTTTTGGAATATAAAGTGAAAGAACGTGTAAAACTAAAAGTACTTTGCTTTTAGTACAGATGTTTATCAGTGTGGTATTAACACATCCTAGACCTCGATTAAGTTTAGTACAGATGTTTATCAGTGTGGTATTAACACATCCTAGACCTCGATTAAGTTTAGTACAAATGTTTATCAGTGGTATTAACACATCCTAGACCTCGATTAAGTTTAGTACAGATGTTTATCAGTGTGGTATTAACACATCCTAGACCTCGATTAAGTTTAGTACAGATGTTTATCAGTAGTATTAATACATCCTAGACTTCGATTAGATTGCACCCGTTTTTTAAGGAAAATTGCTTATAAATTTTGTTATTGAAAATAAATAGTTTTAGTAAATTTACCCACTTCAAACTTGAAGTTTGTATAATAGTTAACTACTGGTATTTAACTACTCCCAATCGATGTCTATGTTACAATATATTTAGCCTTAGCACTTGCGTTAAAACCACTCTTTGCCCATTTTTTAAATAGTTACTCATTGTCCTTGTCACAATGGTTGAGTTTGTTATTGTATAATAGCTACGCTTACCAGATCGATTATCTTCGCACCAATGCTAAAATCTGTTTAATTTCTCTATTCAACATTTGATGCTGAGTTCTTTACTTCAATCTTCCTGTGGGACAACGGCTAGTTTACGATTCCCCGCGGTAGACAGAGTAAATAGTACAATGTTGCTTTGCTCCTAAACAAACTTTAGTTACGTCACTAAAGTTTATAACCGATATTTCTGTCCAATTCTAGTATCAAGTGATCATCTGTATATAACCTTCCAACTAATTAACCTTTGTCGTGACTTTTCCATAAACCACAGATATTATTGTAGAGGATCGTTGCATACATAATTTATATATATATATATGTGTGTGTGTGTATGTGCATGTAATATGATTGATTTATTTATTTAAACGAAGAAAATTTCTGCCTTTTTATAAAATGCTTCAGTCAATGAATTTATCATAATGACCTACATAGCGGCAAATTATATGTGAAGGGAGGTATTTTGTGATAAATAACTTTTAAAATTAGCATCATGATATTTAATTCAACGTTTTTATTGTCTAAATTATCATCTCGTAGGTGACAATGGCAGACCGGACGGCGGCAGAGCGAGCAGTAAGAGATGCTAATCCTATCATTGATGGCAGGAAAGCCAACGTAAATCTTGCCTATCTTGGTGCAAAACCAAGAATCAACTCAGTGAACGGTAAAATCAGTTTTATGAATTTTTATATCGTCTCTGAAATGTCAGTGACCTAGAATAGTTGTAAGGTTCAGTAGTTGTTGAACTACTGCTAAATGTTGTGTAACTAGATTTCAATAAATAGAAACACGTTTATTTGTTTATTCATTTTTCAGAACCATGTAAACTGTTTTTTACACATTTCTTAGTTTACTCTCTCTTAAAAGTTCTAAATCTGGTACAGTAATCTTTTTTGAGTATAAATAAAGCACTATATCATTGTTTGTTTTTAATCTATTACTGAAAAACAGACATGTAAACAGTTGTAGCTTCACAGTATTAATATAAGGACACTGCACCGTAAGGTTATACCGAGAGGAAATTGTCTCTGAAAAGAGTTCTGAAACACTTATATGAAGACTACCACAGGTATATTTCATTGTGATCTTGTATCTCGAGGGTAATTATCGACCTGTGAAATTCGTACTTTGGAAAAATTCAGTAAAATAGAGAACTATATGTTGGAAATCCACAAATAGAACTGATCACAGAAAACAGGACATGTTTTCTGATTTAGATAAATCAGTTGTATGTGAAATATTACAAATTCACAAGTTCTTGGATGGTAACTGATCTGATAAATCTTTTGTTTAAAAGATAACGAGAACGCGATAAAATACAATATGCTTAATGAGAGTAAGTCATAGTCACATGACAAGGGATCTCGGTTTTGGTGAAATGCCTAGGATTGTACGCTTTGCGTTTATCGGATATATTGGTACTTAAGAGTAAAGTTTTTCTTAGCCTTAGAGTAATCAACTTCAGATAAAATAAAGGAATGTAGTGTAGAAAGAAGCTTCCTTTTATACATTTCCCATTAATTGAGACAAACTTGCTTAGATACAAATTTTTATAGATTAAACCAGATGGTTTTATTTCAAATATCTATTCAATACTTTGTTTTGAACACTTTTCAGATAAGACATTTTGTTATCAACACTTTCCAAATCAAAATTAGCTCCTTAGGTTATACCATTAAACTTCAACGACTAGAAGAATGTGAAACCTTAGAAGCGAGTTATTGATATTAATTTTGGTATATTTTACAATTAGCCATATATTGATTTGCAAACAATATATATAATCTAAAACTGACCGAGAGAGGTAATTCCTTGTAACATTTGTTAACTATACCTGCTTAATTATTAGTTCTTATCCATAAGTAAATATGCTAAATTTAAAATTAGATAAATACTAGAGTAGATCTGTAACTACAACATTTATTAGCCCTAATATGTCAAGTAGTATCAATGTCTTCTATATATATATGTATGTATGTATATTGTGGGTCCTTTTAAGAGCAAAAGAGAAGTGAATTTAAATATTGAACTGAATTTACCACATTTTATTCTTATTTTATCCTTTTTATATTTAGAGAAAGCTTTCTGAGCGAATAGTTGCATTTCACTAATTAATCTGATACTTTTTTAAGGTTTGACAAAAAGGTCCTGTGTTTTATTTTGTTTGTGAGTCAGTTGATGATCGTTCCAGATAATAGCAAAAGTAATTGTTTTTCATGCCAGCGTGGACAGAATGATGTGTCTGTATATGTGTTTTATAGTAAAGCCACATCAAGCTATCTGCTGTGTACACCAAGGGGAATCAAAACCTTGGTTTTAGAGTTGTAAGTTCGTAGAATTACCGCTGTTCCACTGGGGACGGAGAGAATGGACAGAAAAGATACTAAAGCCATAATTTTACTGAAATACGGTTGAGCATGTTCCACAATTATACGAACACATTTACATGTGTTGTATGATACTCGGATATCTAGAAAAAACCTTTTAATCGTTCTAATCCTTTCACTATTGCTTGTTAATTGTCTAACAAGTAGAGAATAAAAACTTTTAAAAAGCCACCTAGGAACAAAAACCTTAAACTATGCTATTTCTTTTTAAGTGTGTTTCTTTTCTTTTTTGTAGTCAGTGAAAACAATGTAACTTTTTGATTTTTTTACAAAAACCTATGAACATTCCCCCCACACACATTAAATTTGTAGTTATCGTAGCTTTTATTTATACAATTTTTGACCTTATAATTATTTACCTGCATAATAATTTTCCTTATCTTTAATACAACTGCTTCTCTTGTTTTATTCATTTTCTTCATTTAAATAATTGTATACTTTGGTATTTGTATACATATTATTTAGGTGATGACATGATGTAACTTTCTTTCGAAGGAAACCCTTATTATATTTTTTCTTTGTTGACTTGTGCTTCTACGCAGTTTTCAAGGGCTTTTAACTTAAATGCGTGGCAGTTTATCACAAAGTAGCTTTCATATATGCAGTGTATCCGATTAAGGAAGTAAGGCAAAGTTGTATTAATAATTGTAACAAGCCCTCCTGAATTTTACATCAGGTACATATACATACACAATGTTAGTTCAAGCTACATTAAGTAATAATGTTGGATAAATACAAGGCAAACGTATTATTAAGGCGAGCTTGTAGTGGTATCGTAGTTCATGAAAATATGTAAAATTGTCAGTTACTCTTTCTTTTTTTTTCAATTTGAATGGTTTTATGGATGAACATAAATATTTCAAGGTTTTCCAGTCATCAGACAGTTTAGGAGGGCCTTAAAATAATACTTAGAAAAAACTGGACTAAAATAATCCCTTTCAGTTTTATTATCATATGGTTTTTAGATTATTTCAAAAGTTTTAGTATTTGACTTATTGATCTGATGCTTTTGTTAGCACTCTTATGTGCATATGAGAGTCAATTAAATAAACATTATAATACTATTAGCAACAAACTGAAACAGAATGAAATCACAATAAACAGATAAAAAACACTGTGTTTGAAAGTCAGGTAGATCCATATTCTTTGACTTCAGATTAGCATGTAATGATATAAAAAAAGCATGTCTTTTATTTTTAGGGAAGTTAATAACATGATAACGTCATAAAACAATTCTAGAGTCCAAGCTCTCCCTGCTATATTTCGAAAGCTGAAGTTAAAGCACTGTATATATGTGTATCACGCAATTAATTATATTCTTGGTCTGTTTTTAAGAATAATTTAGTCTTGCATTTGTGAAACCATTGTGTTATCTCAGATCGACAAATCCTTACATTTTCCTTCCAGGTAATCCTCAAACGTTCTTGATCAAATCTCAACTAATTATAACTCCTTACTGGATTATATAAAACATGTATTTTTCTAACATGAAATATTAGTGCCTTAGAAATATTTCGTATGAAAAATAATTATATGAATTCAATTAATATTTATTTAACGGAAACCTTCAGTGTAAATGGAGTGGCAGGTTCACTCACTTTTTTAAAGTTTGAAATCCATCGCAAATATGTTTCTAAAACTATAGATATCTATTTAAAACACAATTAATTAATAAAGTGACGTAATATCGCCTATTTTATTAATGCAAAGTAATTTTGGGAAAGATAGTATTTGTTATATTTCATGTCCGTACATTAACGTTTTTCTGCTGTCCCATGCCCCACATTTTGTGTTTAAATGTACTTAAGAATATTATTGTTATTTTATCGCCAATATTCTGGGTTTGACTCCGCGGTGAATACAGCACAGATATCCCATTGTGCAGTTTCTAACAAGTTAACAAACTATTTCTTTTCCATTAAAGTGGTTGACGATTGGCCTTGAGCTCAAATAATTCAGATAATACTGTTATTCTAAATATAACTGTTAAAAATTGAGTTAACATTTACTAAAACATCTTACTCTTTGTTTTAAGGGTAATAAATAGAGTATTATTCATGCTTTAGATGGTTTCATAGTGGTTTGTAGAGGGCAATGAAATAAAATGCGAAATAGAATATTAAGTTGTTTAGATTTGTAAATTGTATTTGAAAAATATAACAAAATAATAAACTCTTCTTTTTACACAAGTAGTATAATTGTTTCGTTTGTTGTTAAGCACGAAGTTATACAACGGACTATCTGTTTTGTGTCCATTGTGTGGATCGAACCATGAATTTTACTGTTATAAACATTCACGTTAATTGCTGAGCTACCGGAAGGAACATCAGACTAAGTTAATACAATTAATATATACACACACACTAAAAGGTAACATTAATTCTACAAAGGCATGTGAAACTGTATATCTTTTGATTATATCTAGGTGTCATAATCTTTGTGCTCACAATATTGGGAGGGTTTCAATTACCCAAAGGGCAGTCTTGTTTCCAATAAGACAACAACTCACTGATATATTTCATTTATTACATCCCCCACCCTTAAAAAATGTGGTTTCTTTAGTTGTAGTTTATTTTAATCGAATAATGATTCTAGTTTTATATTTTTTCCTTCATGCTTAAGTCGTAGTAACGCTTAAATAAAAAGAACCAATCTTTTTATTTAAGCATTACTGCAACGTTACTTCTCCTGTCTCTTTCACTTACAACTTATGTTCTCTGCGAGATCTTACACAACAAAAATAAGCGATGTTTTAACCTTATTCTCTTTACATAGATGATTCTGACAAAAATAGATTTGAATGTATGTTTTCTTATTGTATCGTTCGTAAACTGTGCCAAATGCGTTTGTTCTCCCATAGCGAAAAAGAAAAATTGAAAAAGGCACACATAAAAGTAAGAGTGCTGAAAGTAAATGCTTTGGTGGGTTTAGAGCCTTCTTCAGCAAAATTGATTGAATGCAGCCATTGTCTACACTAGAGTGGCAATTAAGAGGAATATTACTTTGTATATATGGTCACATGTAGAGAACATTATCTCCATGAAGTATAACTGCTTTGAATATACAAACTCAACAATGTTACAATAATGTTTATACACTACTTCAAATTGAGGTCTTTGCGTTGGATTTTATTAATCGCTTACCTTTCGCAAATGTATAATGGAGTTTTTTTTTTATACAAGGTTTTCTTAATAATTAATCTTACTTAAAGGATTAAAGTTGATATTTATTACGTGCTCCCACTACATTAGTTACACGAAATATATAGTAAGGTAATATTGTCATCTATGGATACTGAAAGCCGGGATTTATCAAATAGTTAGACATAACCACTGGAAGAAATGGTTTTATACCATAAATTGCTGAACATAGAACAGTCAGATTTTGTGAATAATTTTTTTTCTTAAGACCAAAATAGATTTGAACAATGACTTAACATTCTTAAATACTTTAAAAAAGATATGTGTATTGCAATTATGAACGAAAAAAAATTAAAATACTTTAGATGAGAATTTGGCTGTTTACAACCATGAACTTGAATCATTTATATAAACGTAAATATAATAACGACCTATATCTTCAGATATCTGGAGGTATAGGTCGTTATTTTAGGTACGTTTATAAAAATTTAAAGCTTGGTATTTTTAATTATGTTGAATATGAGATTTCGTTCAGGTTTGGCGATAAAAAAAGCTCGATAAAAATTTAATTAAAACATTTAAGTACGTCGGTTGAATAAAATATTTTAAAAATGACTAACATAGGATATTTCAGTACGTTTGGCAGAATGTAAGTACACGCAATTGAAGTACAAGCTGAGTTTTCAGTACCTTCGATCTCTACTCGACGAAAAGATAGAAAGATCAATGTTTCAGATAACGTATCCTAATACAAGAATGTATTTTTTACCTTAAAATCAGATATCAATGTAAAACTATTGATACAAACGATGTTTTTCGGGTGAATTTATAACTAATGACAGTTTCAGTATTTGGAGTTGTTTGTATTTGTTTAGTTTTATTTAGATTGGTACACATTTCACGGTAATTTACAAGTAAATCTTGTGGTTGAAATTAACTTAATCATGTTTAATCTTCTCAAGTAATACCCAACTAATATATGATTTAGTTCTGGTTTATTAAAGGATTAAAGTTGTCACTGAACATGTATTGTTTTAATAAGTTTCAACTATCTTTAGACTTATGAATACATTCATGAGAATTTACAACATGTAATACAACACTATATAGGGTTTGGACACTGAATCAATTACTTTTAGATAAAAATCCCATAAACTTGCCTTATAATCTGAACATTAAATTAGTTAAAACAAACCTAACTCTACTGGAGAGCAAAATAGGCTAAACAAAAGGTTCTCTGCATTAGTCCTACCTATTAAATAATGCCACACGTTATACAGTAAACTCGTTTACGCCAGTCAAACGCAATTACACATTGCCAGGAACACAGTGGATTGATGTACTTCATTTAAATTAATGTAAATAACACCAAAAATTACTATAAACCATTATGTTTCAGAAGTTTGTGCAAACTACGCAAAGCTATGCGCATATAGCCTAAAGGAAGACAGTTAGTCAACAGTACCTACAACCAAATTTTTGGCTACTCTTGTCTCTGCGACTAGACTCTTGTAATGTAACTACAGTCCCAAAGTGCGAAGCGCGGTTTTGCTACAACAGATCACAAATATGAATCCAAGGATTCTCAGTCTGGGAACGCTAAAATAAAATCCATTCTAGCCTCGGATTTTCAGTCTGGGCACGCTAAAGTAAAATCCACTCCAGCCTCGGAAATAAAATGATTTGTTTTACGTTTAATTGAATCCATTATAGAAGAAAGCAGCTATAACTAATTTTTGCCGATCAAACACAACAGAAACTACAAAAATTAATCAAGTTACGCTCATGTACCTATTAAATCCCCCCCCCCCAGTGGTACAGTGGTATGTTTGCGGACTTACAACGCTAATATCCGGGTTTCGATACCCGTGACGGGCAGAGCACAGATAGCCCATTGTGTAGCTTTGTGCTTAATTACAAACAAACAAACCTATTAAATGTTACCGAGGACAACACAATGCTTCTGTCTTAAACAATTTAAAACCATTAAAGTGGAATAAATGGAGATAGTGAATTACTGCTCCCATTAAATAGGACCAAGAATAACATTGTGAATCGATATGGCGGTAAGTTTCTATAGATTGCACTTACAAATACCATTTAGTTATCTTACATAAGTCCAAACCTGTTAAAGAACATAAAAAACATACAAAGAAACGTATTCGTTAATCTGAAGCTAGAAAATATTTCCAAACATTACGTAGTAATCCATTTGCGCTAGTTAGAATCCATTAAATTCACTAAAAACGTGGAAACTGAGCCGAATAAAACTTCTTGAAACCAGTAAATATCATGAAGAACGATAATAAGTGCTTTCCTTTACGCTAGTATTTACTTATTAGATAACATTCAAAACATATTTAGTATATATTTCTTGCTCTTTGCAGATCATATGATATCACTAAAAATATGACATAAATTTGAGTGGATCTTCTCAACAATTCGAGTCACCCCATTTTTGAAAAGTTTGGTTTACTCCAGCTTATGATGTTTATATAACATCAATATTTATAAGTAGTATCGCATTACGCCAGCCCATACCAATTATATATATATACTTAAAATTATGAAATGCATTATATTAAATTAGTTTGATACTATTAAATACACTAATAGCAGTACAGTGGGTGGGTTTAAGCAAATCGGAAACCATCAAAAGACACTAACACCTAGAAACAATCAGTTTATTACTTCCTGAATGTAAGAAGTAGCGAAGAGATCTGAAAAATGAATCGAAGTCTGAACTCCCTACAACACCAAAAACTAAAACTGTTATACAGTATATTAAGAACTAAAAGATGAGTAGGTGCATTCCAGTTGAACTCCATTAGACCAGGTTATCTGAAGTTTAGCCACTATTTAAGTATATGATACAAAACTAAAGAAGATTCAAGAAATATTTCTGTCAACAGTGTCGTACACAATTTACTTTAAAAGTAATAACAATTATTATTACTTTCAGCGTCGAAGGAATAATTATACATAATTAGTGTAGTTGCACAAGGGCATGTTCCCTCGGAGAGCGTCGTATAATTTTCCAAATTCTGGTTAAATTCGAGTGAACAATATTTATTTACCAGTATTGAAATACTATATCTCTAGATTTATGCATACCCATTGTGGAGGCCGGATATGAGCCTCATGCCAAATCCAACACAACTCTACTGTCACTTCACTAATAGGGTGAAAACGGCAACCATGAAAGGTCTTCATCGACATTCGGAGGGAATGTTACTGTTGGAAAACAAAGTATCGTATTCTCTTGCTAGGTAAAATACAAGAAGAAGAATCTCTTGGATGATAAACAGCCAGAAGGTCACTGGTAATATGAATAAAGGAACTCAGACTACCTACTTTGAAGCAACCAACCTCCACATGAATGGTCACTGCAACTCAACTTTGCAATGTTCAACGAGAATTGCATCTATTCTTTTGTCTTACGCTTCCATTTTATCATAATTTTTTTCTGTAATTTTGGTGATTAATTATATATATATACCAATAATCATAGTATTACCCCATTATTTTTAGTTTTTACTTATTTTTGAGATGAAATTTATTTTACGAGTTTAATATTGACTCAAGTCCCTCATAAAGTATCAAGTTCGAGTGGAAGAGGCTACAATAAGTTTCCTATGTCTTGGTCCATCATTCTCTTTGTCCGTATATCCTGTCGAATTACAATAATTTTATAATATTTTAATAAGCAACATCTTGAAAGTAATCTGATATTGTAATTGATTAGCCACAAGCTACGGAAGTTGTTAAATATAACGACTAATATCGTTATTAAGTGTAAAAACAGGATTTTCTGCAGGAATATAGGAATATGGAGCACCCAAATATTTCTCAAACTAGATGTTGGAAATGTCCAAACTAACGACGTTATATGATATCGCATTTATTTGTGCAGTTCTAGATTGACATAAGAGCGACTTGGATATTAAAACTTTACTGATGTTTTTTCAAGAGCTGCAATATATAACCTAGGTAGAGGAAAAGATATGTTCAATATAAATATGTAAGAAACATCAAAGGATTAAGACAAATTACACATCCAAGACACGTCAAACCCTGCAACAAATCTGGCTAGTTATTATCTTGTTATACTTCAAATTTCTCAGTTTTTTTTTCTGCTCCTTGTATTATAGTAAGTGGTCTTACTTAATCTTCCAAGGAAATATTTAGTACTCTGACTAATAAGTTGTTTTGTTATTCTAAAATGACTACAAATCTCCAGAAGACTGTTAAGATTAAAGAGTATATGAGTACGGCTTCGCTTGATTTCTAACGAAAGAAAAAAACATTGCAAACTTCGTTATTTTTACAATAAGAAAACTTCAGATTGCAGGTCTTAAATATGTATCGTAACATTTTACAAGCGGTTCCATACCAAAGACATTGTACACATGCACACACACAATTTCTATAAGTGGTGTCACGTGGCGCGTTACAAACCAAATGTACTATTAAGTAGTGGCTAGCCACACGAACTTAACCTTCATGCGTGTTCAGTAAATTCACTTATTGTTTGAAGTTTATTAATCTTTCATGTTAAAAGTTTTTATTACCGTTATCTTACATGAAGTATAGTCCATTTGGTGACGCAACATCATAAATTACATCGGTTAATTAAAAACGCTTCATGATTCATTTTTTCCCATTTGATGATTATGCTTAGTGCGGAATTATGTTTTGGTGAATGAAATAAAGTATTTATATCTACCTTTCTAGCATCATTTCTTTCTGTCAAACATTTATCTGTTAATCCATATGATTCTAGCGCCTATATTTGTATGCTTTTCTACACATCTGTCTACTCATCATAACAGCTTATCATATTGGATCTTGCACTGATAATATTGATATTCATAGAAGACGTGCTTAATGTGTCAATCTCATTACAGCGCATTTCATTTGTAAATTTCAGGCATGTTTATTTCCGCAATTATTTCGATCTCAAGACTTGTGACATATTTCAGATATTAAGAAACCTGCTAATTACTTGAAAACTTATGGGAAAGAGTTCTTTTTGTGTTTCTTTCTAAGGTACATCGTTTCGGAACAATATCTGAAGTGCAAAGGAAATGTTCGCAAGATCAAATCTCTGGCAGAATACTTTTGGTAGACAACCAATCAGCACTCAAATAATATTATAAACTGATACTTTTTATTCAAACCTTACTAGATTAGATATCAAAGCTATTTTATTTTATTGGTACAATATGGAGTATGAGTCTCTTGCACATATATTATTTGACTACAAAATGATTATTTTTCTTATTGGTAAGCAGAGAATATAAGTCATGTGATTGCAGTTGAATCACATTAATGCAACGCTGTTATGTATACGTTATGGGATTGGTTTAATATAAATTCCAAATCATAACTATATTACTGGTTTATAAGCGAATTATGTAACTGATATATTTATTGACTGCACGTTTAACTTCGAGAAACTGTTTATTAAAAATAGTGGTCATCTTATGACTCTTGAAACATTTAAAGAAACTGACTCATTGAAATATCTAAATTATCGCTTCATGAGAGCGTAAAAGTAATTAAAATTGTATTAAAGGATAAACGTTTCAAAACTGATTTTCTTTTTACATACTAACTTGTTAAATAAAATATATATTAAATTGTAAATAGTTTTTCTTCTGCTCATAGGATTCCCAGTATCTGTTAGAACAGGTTATCCTTCTGTAATCCCAGGTCAGCTAAGGTAAGGACTTGGTATTTGTCTTGTTTTGAAATTGCATTACCAACTAAGGTATAGGCAGAGAGATATTTAATTACATTTTTAAATCACTCTACTACCAAGTAATATTGGGTTAGAAGAGTTTTGTATTTATTTTATTATGCTGATAATTTTGCTATTTACCGCTAATAACCCAGTGTAGATATGAAACTTCTAATTATATTTAACTAAGTTTATTCCACACTGAAATTGGAAAACAGTATCGAAATAATTTTGATGAAGAGAATGTTTTGTTTGTTTCATATGTATTATAGGAAGTGAGCAATGTTTGAAGAATTATTAAAAGTCACAAGCAACTTATTTATATATGTATACATTTATATATTTTCTATATAACTGAAAAATAATATGTATGACAGCCCATGATATTGTCAATAGAATATTCAGAATGTGAAAACGTAATTCTACTTATTTTCCGGAAATAACCTTGTTTTCCATGTAGCAAGCCCGGCATGGCCAGGTGGATAAGGCGCTCGACTCACAATCTGAGGGTCGCGGGTTCGAATCCGCATCCCACCAAACATGCTCGCCCTTTCAGCCGTGGGGCGTTATAATGTGACGGTCAATCCCACTATT
>NW_013665613.1:831986-833167 GCF_000517525.1 Limulus polyphemus
GAAATTCCAAAACAAACAAACAAACCATGTAGCAATGCGCTTCATTTCCTGTTCTCTCTTAGTGCATTCGCCTTATTACAAATTAATAAGTAACAAAGAATAATGACACAATGATTAAAAGTTTCTTTTGCATGTATAGTAAGCTTTACCTAGTTATATTTTAGTTACTTAGTTGCATAATATGATGTTACATCTGAGCACGATAGAAGAAAGAATATTGAACTATATATTTAAAGAAATAGAAAGTGAAAAGAATATATAATTACTCTAAAACTCATTGCAACATGTTATTATGAGTAAATGCATTATTTCTATTTTTCTTTAACAGAGATAGATAGTTATAAAATCGCTTGTATAATTTATATATACTTCAATTTACACATTACAATTACAGATTCATCAGTTGTTGCAAACTAACCTTCACTGTGCTGGTATATCCTTCAGTTTCAATGTATTTCATTGCATAATTTGTTATGGGCTAATTTTTCACATTTTTATCATTGCTTTGAATAGACTAAGTTCTAAACAAAGTATAAGTCCTAAGTATCCTAAAAGTGTAAAAAATGCCTAACCTTATCCATTTCTTAAATTGTTTGAACTATATAATAGTTAACTTTTAGGTATGCTGTAATAACGCAGTATTTTTTTTGAGAAAATTACATGTTTAACTCGCTTTATCTGTTGTATTGATAAGAGCCTTTAAAAGTGTCATATCTTATATCCAGACAGTATCTCATGCATAACGCTGTCAATCAACTTCATGTGTGTCTATAAATTATGAGAATAATTTTATTTGCGAAGCTTTTAATGACCAGAAGGTGATGTAATTATACAAGAAATCCTTGCTTTGTTAAGCAAGAGACATGGGTATTTCAGCTGATTTACAGAATAGATAAAAATAGGATTGATCATACTAAAGAAATAGTTTAATTTCGTAGCAGGATATGCACTTTATATCAATTAATAAAGTAAATTTTCTTATCTGATTGAACGACGATTTGTTTGTTGTTAACCGCAAAAAATACACAATAGGGTATCTATGCGCTACCCACTGTGGTTATCGAAACCCAATTTTAGCCTTATAAGACCTCACATTTGCTGCTGAACTACCAACAGGGCAAAAAAAAACAAGCAAAACAAAAAACGGTTGCTGTCAATTAATGAAACTTTAAAAAAGGACG
>NW_013665613.1:833922-850170 GCF_000517525.1 Limulus polyphemus
GTATTTTTGCGGTTAACAACAAACAAATCGTCGTTCAATCAGATAAGAAAATTTACTTTATTAATTGATATAAAGTGCATATCCTGCTACGAAATTAAACTATTTCTTTAGTATGATCAATCCTATTTTTACCTATTCTCTAATTCATCTGAAATACTCATGTCACTTGCTTAACAAAGCAGGGATTTCTTGTATGATTACATCACTTTTTAATCATTAAAAGCTACGCTAAGAAAGATGTTCTCATAATTTACAGATATACATGAAGTTAGTTGACAGCGTTATGCATTAGATATTGTCTGGATGTAAGATATGACTGGAGATAGCAACCACAATCTGAGTATTTTCATTTCCTGCGTCGTAAAGCCAATTTGCTATAACTAAAGTAAAGAACTTCGTATTTAAATGCCTATTTCATGAGACTAAGATAATTCAAATAACTTAAAGCTTAAAACAAATTGTAAAATTACAAATTACACCGAACTGCTATCTATCTATCCGAATAGTGAAATACATCTACTCAAAGTAAAGTAATCCGTTAAATCTAATCTTTTGTAAAGCATACCATTTTACATAAACATTTAACACCTAGATACCCCATTATTTAAACAATTTAATAGCGGCATATCAGACTTCTCAATTCACTGCTGAAAGACATAATTTTTCCTCAGTTTTAAGGTATCCTAAAATAATGAAATTCATTGAAAATTGTAACTCACAAAAACATTTATATCATCTGGATTTCGCTGAAATATATATCTCACAATGCTACATTCTGTAAAAAAATAAATAAATGAACACTTACATAACTAACAAACCCAAAACAGCCTAATCCACGCAGAGCGGTTAATAAAACAAAACTATTATGATAACATTAATCATGTATTTGTAGCTGATACCGACAAATAAAGATTTTTGTTTCGGAAAACCATTTTTTTTCAAATAAAAAAGTTAGCTTTCTCCGTTCATAAGTGTTCTTGAAAATAAGTACCTTAATATTAATACAAATGAAAAACGCAGGCGACGAGATGACCAAAAGTGATGATTAAGGAACAAAAGTAATAAATCAATAAATAAAACATGAGTTTTTAGTCGGTAATTCCTAACTTTGATAGAAAAGATTGAGTCAATTACTAATTTAGTACACACAGTATTTTTTAACATTTAACACCAATGCTTAAGAACTAAGTTTTCTTCGTACACATCATGTTTCCTTCCTTGTAGAATACATTAACTTAGGATAACTATGTACGTAAATAGAATAGATATTTCGTGATTCTGATTGATATATTAAGAGGTGTTCAGAAATTGAGAAAAGCAACACGTAACATGTACAGGATAAAAGAGTTGAATACGGAACATACCTTATCTTACATTAGATGTCCAAAGTAAGGACGACGAGAGTCCTTTTGAAATAGGACCGGTGCTGACAATGTGAAGGAATTAGATAAGAATGCCAAAGAAGAGGAATCAGTACTGGAAGTAGTAAAATCAATTCACTTCGAACCAGCAATACTGAAAATAATTAAACCTGAGGGAAAGATGGCAGAGATTCTAATGAGTAAAATCGGAGGAAGAATAGGCAGAGGCAGGCAAAGACTGACTTGCAATTAGACAATGGACTGCAGATGAGAAGTTTCAATTGGGTAAGTTGTGGTTGACAATAAGGATTAAGAACAATGGAGTACTACAGTCGTCGACCTTCAGTATGGGGAGGAAAACATGACTGATTGATGTTAGTTGGCACGTTCTCTTTCTTAGATCATATCTATTGTGTTTTAGTGTGTGTGTTTTCGTAATCAGTCCGTATCCTTAGAACATAGGAAACTCAATACAAATCTAATAAGCAGCTAGATCGCAATGGTTATAAGGAATAGCATTGGAAATTATCCATTGGTAACGGTTCAACTACCTACAAAAATACTTGTTTTTCTTATCTGCTTCCTTATATTTCTGACCTCTTCATCATATTCGTCTTCTTTCGTCCATCTTTTTAGAATCCCTTCATTCATCTAGATTTTGTTTTTATCGCATCTCTTCTCTTCGGCTTCCTGTAACATGTCTTTGACTTTAATATACACTGAAAAATTTTCATTTATAAATATTTCAAATCAGCTTTTACTTTCTATCTCAACTTCCTTGTCTATGTTTTTTTTTTCATACACTGTTCTTAATATCTTTTTGCCCTACGTGAGGACTTTTATTCACTTTTATCAGTTTTTGTTTTGTTTGTACAATTTCTGGTTCTGCTTTTTAGAATAAAATCCTTACAGTTCCTTTCTCAAATAAAACTTTACAAAGCTTCAGCCTTTATTTGTGACTTATCATCACTACAATAGCAACCCGTGTCCTTGAAAATCAATAACAATCGATCGTCTTATTAACTGTTCTTTCAAGTTTTTTAGAAATAAATATACAAACAGTTTCGTTTCTTTAATGCGTAAATTTTATGACAAACAGTATCTTCTCGGGTATAACTACAATATCCAGGAACAAGCTCCTAATTCCATTAGTTTATGCTTTTATGGATAGCACATCCATATCATGTCACAAAGGTGAGAAGATTAAACACAAAAGTGAAACATCTATCACGCTAACCTGTTTACCATTTCAGCGTACTTCACTTTCAATTTCTAAATCTAAAAGTAATTGAATACGTAAGCTTTGGCAAGTGTTTCTTAATAGTGGTTTATATAACACAATTCCAGCAACCATTCAATCAGAAGTACTTAACTCACTTTAAAACATAAGATCAAACTTTCAAGTGACATATCATAACTGAAATGATTAAATTCACTGTGGTAAAAAAAAATCCGTGATAGAAGCTCGTTAATAATTCTACAGAGAAAATAAGCACCTGTTTAGTTTACTTATAATTGTAGAGATTATTTTAATACACAGCCACTATCAATACTGAAGCATAAATTTTTAACAATCTTCCCTATCAATTTGTAGAGAACCAACTACTACTCAATCCTGAAGTGATAGAAAGACAGACACATGTGTAAATAGTGCAACAGACAGATGAACAAGTACATGAAGCATTGTCTTTCTTGTGTATTTGTCATTATTTCACTTCACATGTATTCTCATACGTGGTTGTGTATTTTCTGAAGAATATCATGTTAAAAAAGTGTTGAGAAATCTACGTCACATTATAACTTGGAAATCATACCTATAAGCTAGAAATTAACTTTAATACGTCTCTCTTCTCATATATTATAAATTGAACAAAACAAATTGATAACCAACGCATCAGATGATTTCCTATTCAAATTATGCTTCTTAATTGCTTTTTAAAGTAAGATTAAGGTACATGCGTTACTTCTTTAACACTTTATCTCAGAATAAAAAATATTTGTTTATTATTTGTTAATAAAGTTGTTGTTTTTTTCTGCCCGTGAATGCCTCACAGTAATATAGCGTTTAGTGGAGTTCAAAAATAATTCTTTTTTTCGGGAATCTTACTTTTCTAATATTTTAGTTAAAGGCAATCTATGTTGCACGGTTTGATTAGAAATATATATAGTGCATATATAGAGATTACATTCTGGTGTATGCCTCAAGTGCCTCTACGTTAAAATATGAAAATCGATCTTAACCAAGAGATTTGCTGACGTTTGTAATGACATGCTGTACTTTAACTACTAACGACTGTTGAACAGAAATGCGTCAGTGATGTGATTCAGTTTGATTACTTGCTGAAAACAGCTAGAACTTTCATGTAGTTCAATATTGAACATCTGAAACATTACTTAAATAGTTACCTTCAATCGATCATAACCTGATCATATGGAAACAATGCTAAATGTAATTTGAAAAAGTTTATATTTTTGTATAAACACAAGGGTTGTCTGTTTAAACCATAACTAAGATAACACTAACTTTTATATATTCTATATTTTCTATCTCTCACATTCATGTCTGACTTATCTGGAAGAAAATATCTTTATCAGTATTAGAGCGTGTGGTGTTGTTTTATCAAATCATAAGCCAGAAAAATGAACACATCCATCAACTGCGTCTAAAGTTTGATAACAAGGCGTAGAAAGTGGAACTTTTGGGGAGAAACCCAATGTACACTGAAAATGTTTACTTAAGGGATTGGTGTCAGCTAGTAACAATCTCTATCAAGCCCGTGTACATCATGTTGTTTGTTTAGTCAGAATTTGTTTACTCAAAAGAAACACAAGTTACTCTATAACAATAAAAAACAAACAAACTCAGTCATGTTTCGTAATGTTCGAAGCATGGCCTGAAACATTACTGCCAGAATGTTCATTGTGTATATTACTGAAACGATATACGCCGTGTAATTGATGAACTGCTATATTTAAAAATAACGATATAAAAAATCAAAATCACTTTAAAAGTAATTACATTACAGTGAGATAAGGAATTGAAAAACAAAACAAGATCTCCTCTAGACCTTACTTTTATTATCATAATGTTTCGTACTTCCGTAGAGCTCTGGAAATACACTAGGTGATTAAATAAGAATGTTGTGTTTAACAACGGAAGTGATGTTAGAATTAAACGCAAACTTATTAAGCCTACTTCTTAGAGCAACAAAAGCTACTAAACAGGATTGATTTTTGTTTTGACTAAATACATTAATCGTAAACAAAAGGAATCGCTTCCCAATGTAAATATTTAATATAAATACTTGAGATTACACTGTTAGGCGATACTGACCAAAACAGGTATGCCATTTTGGATAAGTAGAATCATTAGAACGTCTCTCCAGGTAGTTTTAGAACAAAATGCATTAAAATAACAGTCAGAAAACCTCCTAATATCGCAGAATTATGTATCAATATAAATATTTCACCTTGATCTATTTTAAAATTCTAGCAACATTATGCAATAATAATTATAAATTTGCTTATTATAAGTTATTTCATTCATACTATGCTTCATTTGGTTTTTATCAGGTGCCAAGGTAACCAGGGGTTGTTGCCACATCTTTATTAAGCACTTATGTATGGTTACTTAAGATCATTTCTCCAATCGATCACCTAATTCGACATTATAATGATCAGAAAGAAGGTTGGATGGGTGATGTATTACATTAATTATTGGACTTAGGAGATTAAATTCCAGTTTTCTTCCTGCTAGGTTTATTTAAAACTCTTCGTACAGGTATGTAGCCACCATGAGAGCTGGAGTTCCAACTTCTGGTGATAAAATTTACTTATCACTGTCAATGGTCCTATGTTTGAAAACTGTATTTATTTGTTCTTTATTATTTCTTCGAGTTTCTGTTTCACTAAGTAAACTACCACCCAACAACTAGTTGCAGACGATGAATTGTAGTTTAAGATCCGTGATATTGTGGACTTAACCTCTTATATTTGCTCCTGAGTATTAAGTTACTCTTTCGTTTCATATGCGAAGCTGGCGAATAGAGGTTACATTTGATAAAGAGTGAGTGTATTTTGTGTGAAACTTATTTCACTGGATTTATACGTATTTTGTTTATGTTAACATAACTTTTGCTTCAAATGCACATTTTTAAACCTTGTTGTTCCTGCATGTGTTAAAACTTTATTTTATTTAGTTTTGTTCCTTAAACGTCTCATAATTGGTCACACTCTTTTCATGTGTTTAATATTTGATGTTGTCGACTGTTCTAACATGTTTATTAATAGTATTGTTACAGAGTATTTAAGATAATCTACATATACTTTATAAAAGTGAGACAATACTGAAAAGTGCCTTAAGTGAAAACGTTGTTTCAAAAGTAAACACTACTAATAAAGCATGACTAAAATAATATACTGAAGAATAATATACTCATCTTCTTTAGAACTATGAAATGTTTTTCTTTAAAACATCTTTGTTGCATGTGGTTAAATATGAGAGGTCAACGTAAGCATTGTCTCAACTGAAGACAAAATCATTTTCTGATTTTAGACACCATTGTTTGTGTTTTTGAAAATATTAAATTATATTATTACATTTTTGTTCTATAAAAATATATTTATATCCTTAATTTCTAGAAACAACTTACAAGTGGATACTATGATAAAGCACGTAACTTTTTAATGTTAAGTATGCATTAGTTTATTTGAAATTTTTGTATCTGTATAAAGGTTAGTTTCAGATACTTAATTACACTTTTGAATATCTATTGACTTGGAGTATTAGATAAAAGTGTTATATAACATTTTAATTTCCGCAACTTTTCTGAGCTTATTCAAAATAAAAGGCAGGCATGACTGTCACTTGATATATTACATTATTCTGATGAGTATCAATTCTTAAATGAAAAATTGGTCAGATGTTAATTCTTGGTTTAGATTATTGTTAATAAGTACGATTAATTACTCTAGCTCCCCAGTGACACAGAGGTATGTCTCCGGACTTGCAACGCTAAAAACCGGGTTTCAACACCCGTGGTGGGCAGAGCACAGATAGCCCATTGTGTAGCTTTGTGTTTAATTACAAACAACAACATCATTACTCTAGAGAGCTTAGAAACAATTTGTTTTAGTGTATGATGTTTAAGCTGTCCTTTACTCACTAAAGTGAACTTAAATTTAAATAGGTTGGACGGGTGAAATAAAAACTCGTTTGTAACAAAGGATAGGAAATCGTGCTTCTATTTTTAACATACAAAACATTAAAAGTGTAATAAAAATACATAAATGAACCAATACTGAAAATAAAAAATACTATTTTCAAGAATTCTATGAATGTGAAATTATGTGGGGGTCCAAACCCTTCTCATGACCTTCCTCATGTCATTTGGTATCACTATATCAAGTTTGGTGCTGATTGATCAAGAAATGTGGAAACGTATAAGGAACAGATACACACACACATATATTGTCGTTTATTTATATAGATTTAAAGTATTTGTAACATTAATTCTACTACTTTATTTTCTGAATCATTAAGTTGATAAGCTGTTGAAAAACACTGTTGTTGTTTTTATCATCACCAAAACTTTGAATTTCAGCAAAAAAGGGTTATTGGTGAGCGGTAGAATTTTGTAAGCCGGTCTAGCTCAGTAAAAAGCGATGTATCTAAATGTTACACACTGTTTTATGTTTCTTTCTGTTGGAGAGTATGTTGTTAGCTGTTTTGTGCTTCTAAACATATTTTTGTCGGAAAGTGCGTTGCTCGTTATTTAAACTAATGTTTTTAGATTTTGTTGGACAATATACTGTTGAATGTTTTTTACTTCTGTTGAGAGGATTGTTGTTGGATACTTTTGCTGCTTCAACCAAATATGGTTGATTATTTGTTTGCTGTTCCTTACTGTTGAGGCCATATTCTTAGGGAATTAACTGATATATATATGGAAAGCATTTTAGTTTTTCTTAGTCTTATTAGAGCACCGCTGTAGTGCATTAAATTAAACTAAGATTTTATTAGCTTACTGGCTTATCAGCTTGCTATATTTAGTAATGTTCATAAAACTTTAGGGGAAAAATCATACCTTTTGATGTGTTCATGATATTATTTGTACCATTTTAGGAAGCTATATTAAATCATTAAATACAAAAACAGATAATCATGATTATATTTGAATAAAAATATATGTAAATATGTGTAAATAAAAATTTTCTCTGATACTTCTAAAGCCTTAGCACAATTATTTAGGAGTAATAACAATGGTGATATGTCATGATCACAGATAGGTGAAATATTTGAGGGGTTTTGAGGTTGATATCTGGAAGCAACAGCTCAAATGGTTCTGTAATAATTCATTTTTTTATTACGTTATTACTATAGAATGTGTACAGAGACATTTATATGGATGTAAAACTATCATGGTTCAGGGAAATATAAAATTGTGTTGAAGTAATAAGAAAAGTATTAGGAAAACATTTTATTTTTCAGATGATTGTAGCAAATAATATTTTTCAACCACTGTACACTCACACTCAAATGAATAATTATATGCTCATTGAGGCACCTTTTTGTTACTCTGAAAAATAACCCAAGAATTATTCAGCTGTTAGACCTTGTGTTATTTATATGGGTAGAACAGAAATATTATCGTTGGTAAATCGACTCATTTTTACGCAAATTAATATGGGATCGGGATATTCCCTTTTATTCTTTTGTTATGGATCACAAAAGGAGTACATTCTTTTACTTGCGTCTGATGGTTCATGTCTGAAGTTATGAAATACATTTCTGTTCAAATTTATTATAATATTAAGTTTTCTTTTCATTGTGTGTACCAAGGGCACCCGCAGAAAAAAAATTAGGCGGAGTCAAGTAACTCAAGTTTGAAAAACTATGAAATCGAAATACAAATACCTTATGATTTTCTAATAACATAGAATAGTAATTTTACATTTCTAATATTTTTTTTAAATCCAGAGGGGGGTCAAGTGACCCCCTTGCCCCTTCCTGCGGGCGCCCATTGTATGTGCTGTCCTTGTTTTAATCATTAATAGCCGTATATTTTCCCATTATTTCATTGTAATTTATTTGAGCGTTCGCTGTAAGTACAATTGGTTGTTCTTTGTTATTAAGCACAACGCTACACGTAGGGCTATCTGTTCTCTACCCAACAAGGGTATAAGTCTTCAGACATACCGCTGTGCCACTAGGAGGGGGGACGGTTGTTTCTTTCTTTTGTTTAAAGTGTTATTTTTTATATTTATCTTTATTACATTTATATATTTCCTGTACTGGATTTGTGGTTTTTGGATTTGTTTTTGTGATGTGTTTCTAGTCTATGATTATGATTCGGTGACGTCACTGTTGTCATGCGTTTTAAAGCTTCATTTGATAGAATGGCTTAATTTTCATTTAACTCGAGGACGAGCTAAAAGAAACGTGAGTTATGACATGTTTTTAACATAAACTATACCTTTCTATACCTTAAACGTTAGATATTACAAAGTCTTGTACATTTTCTCTGTTGTTAGTTTGAACCAGAAAGTGTTACTGACCGCCTTCGGAAATAACCTTGTGTTTGTCACACCTCCGGTTATCAGCTAGGCTACTTCTGTCCTTTCATTATTTGTTGGGTCCTAGTGACCACACATTTTCAGAGTGCAGACCCAGTAGTCATGTTAGAAGATAAAGCTATTCCAAGCGAGCTTTTGTTTAATTGGGTTTGGCTAAATTAGAAGAGGTGACGCCACTTCCCCTGTTTTGACCTGTTAAATGATCCTAAAAGCTTGTCATGCGATTTACTTTACATGTGATATGTTGTCAAATATAAATAAAGTAAAATACATTAATTATATATTTCCTAAGATTCGAATGATGACTGACAGAAAAATATTTCAATTCCTGGATCTAACAGCATAGTACATTCGAAATAATATATGGATGGTTCTGGCTGTAACACTAGAAGAGAACAGGGATACCATACTATTAATTTGGATGTAAATTATGGAGTTACATGTGAAATATATTATGTATATCTATGGGGTTAGCATCATAAAGATGTTAACGGAACTATATATTATTTATAAGTGTGTAACTGCAGATGGTTCAAGAAAATAGTACTATTTTCTGGCTTCTAGATTTAGAGTAGCTGAAGAAGAAACAACGAAAAGGTTTGGGGAGAATAAAAGATAGTTTTTATAAGATTATTACAGAACATTTAAAAGAAAATTAATTATTTACGTTTATATACAACACGTGAGAAATATATATATCTAACTGGAATGAAATAACAGTCTGAGTCAAGAGAAACATCTTAATCCATACATAATTTTTAAGCGTTTCTGGAACAATCCTGCACACAGCCGTCAAAAGTTCGGAACAGTAGTTGAGTGTAACAGATGGTATATCTGAAACAATGTCTCGGTATAACAATAAGATAAACTACTTCAATCATTCAAAGACACAAGATTTTATAGTTAAACACCACTTTGATCAATCAGACAAATGAACTTAAAATTAAGTGTCGTTTATAGATTTTGTTAAAAGTAATTCATCCCAATTCTGGCGAAATGATAACAAGCTTATCCTGTATCAGGAAACATCCTGGACCGATTGGTTCGATTGTTCGTAAAACTGTGTTCTTTATCACGTTAATATGTTACGTCAGAAGCACAATAAGGCTTGTAAGTTTATTCATACTCATTCATTTTCAATACGTAAATTACTCGCCCCAGAAATAGGCATATTCAATAATATTGCACTGAACATATTCATTTCTGGCTCTTCAGACACAAACCCGACGATTACTTATAAAGACAAGAAATCCTCAATAATCTGTAAAAAGTTCATGCCCTCAATTCATTGATGGTAATTCAGGTCTGAAGCAGGTCTTCTCAACCTTAAGCAGGACTCATTAAGGTATTCTTTACTAGTTGATAACTGATAACAGTTTCCGTTTTGTTTTGTTTTTAAGTTTATGTTGTATCCATCGGCTGTGAAATGACGATTTTTAACCGTCATTTTATGAAGATAGTGTTCATTACGTGACGTAGTTGACCTTCCATAAACTTTTTCAGTCCATCTGGTAAACACGACAGTTGTTTGGTGTAACGTCAATGACCTTCTTTTCAGCATCTTTCTTTCTTAAACAATTATATGTAAACAATAACGAAAATTGTTCGCCAAAATAATAAACAAAGATAAAGTACTGTGTTTACAAGAACAATAATACGCACAAAATGCGCCAAAATAAATGCACATGTTTACATTTTTGTGTTATTCTAACGTACACTTAAAAGCAACAGATAACCCCTTAACATTACAAAACAAGAGGTTTGCAAGACATTGCAAAATCAAGTTGTGAGCAAGTCAAACTTGATCTAAAACTAGCTGGATATAAAGTATTCAATAAATAAAAACTTTATTGACAAATAACAACAATTAAAGCACACGATTTCTTTAGACACAGATATTGGATAACCTTTCTTTTCATTTGTATGTGAATCGTTCTGTAGATAATTACTTGACATTTTTTATTTATCTAGGCCAGGAATAAACATTAGAACGGTCCTAAAAGTAAAGGGCAACAGACAAACGATTACTCCAAAGGTTAAATACGTTATATTAAAACGATTTTGCAGTCTCACCATGTCTTTATGGTCCATGTTGCCACATCTGGTCATGCTTTATCTGTCGACCGTGCATCTTTACAATAGTCCTCCAGCGTAGTTTCTATGACAAAAGGTTCTGTAGTAAGGATGTCACGCCAGAAGAAAACTACTAATCCCTAATTGCTTTCCAGAATCCATCTAGCGTACGATGATGACGGTTTACAAAAGGCTGTTTCAACTGTATAATTGCATAGAAATCCATAGATGTTGCATACAGTCATTTTACTGGTATGTTTTTGTATGGAATAACATGAATACGCTCCATCTCATTCTTCAGCTGCCTGAATCTATGTCTTGGTGAACTCATATCCTGTTGGCGTCGTTTTCAGATGGATTTCTTCTTGATTATGTTGTGTTTTATTGCCTGGGGCACATCATAGCTTTTTTTGGTTTTTTCATTGACCTTTGCGTTCGCAATTCTCATCTGTTCTAGACGCCGCATTGTGCTTATCATGGCTAGGTTATAACTTGTTGCAGGAATCTTTCTGTATAGCTTGTGTGCCTTGCACTGATTCATGTTCCATTTTTTTCCAATCCCATTAAGTTCATGGGATACCCTTATTTTAGAGGATCTGATCTGGACAAAACTTTATGGTTTTAGTATAAAAAAATATTTTACGTCAGAAAGGGCTGTTAGATACCCTTCCCTAAAGCCTATCAGTTCTTGGTGGCATCATACTACCTACGCAACACCAAAAACGTTCAAACTGTAATTCTGATACATCAGTTCCATCGCGCTTCAATATCGGCTGTGGTTGTCACATGACTTACTGATTTGCACATTCAAAATTATCTTAGTATAACGTATTTAACCTTCAATATTTTATCTGGTTAAAATCTCCTTATATGAGCTTAATTTCAAAGTGGTTTAGAGAGGATATATTTGTTCTTTAGCATTACCTGGCAGTGAGAAACAAGTTGGTGAAAACGTATATGTCACTTACTTGGATGATTCTAAAGTATCCATAATTGATCTATTATTTGTCTAAATGGAACTACCAGCTAGTTCTGAGTTTACAAGCTGAGCAGTTCTGTAATTCTAAAATATTTTTCAGAGCTCAACTGAAAAAATAATGTATGTAGATCGTACTATCTATCCACGTGTTACTACGACTAGTTCAGTAGGGTTATACTATTTATCCACGTGTTACTATAACTAGTTCAATGAGGTTATACTGTTTATCCACGTGTTACTACGACTAATTCAGTATGATTATGCTATTTATTCACGTGTTTAATAAATTGCTACTATTCACTTAATTGTTAATGAAAGCGATTTTTTTTGAAATTATGCATTTTATCTATATGAATCAAACGCATCAGTTAGTAAATGTTATAATAAAAATGCATATGAAACTAGCTGGAGTACCCGTCCCCTGGACGGAAGTTATGTAAATTCATGATAAGGAAAGGTTATCTTAGGACATGAAAAGTTGCTTCCGTTGTGTAATTGTATAAAACGTAAAAACGGCCATAAAAAAAATCCAAAACACAAAATGTGAAACCGCAACTTTGTATGTATCTCCTCATGGACCCAGCAAACATTCATGCCAAATTTGGTGAAGATACATCAACAGGATGCGAAGTAGTGGTAAAAATGCAAAAACGCCATAAAAACCGCATAATGCAAAACTGAAAGTTTGATGTACCTCCGCATGGACCTGCGAAGTAGTTATATGGACATACAACAGGCAACAGATAGTGCTATTACATTTATATAGAATTTTCAGAATACACGTGATTTTTGTCAAGTGTCACTGCAGATCAGGAATAGAGACAGAAATATACTGCATTAAGCTTGGAAGGGTCTTCAAAAAATATTAAGTTCCGCAAAGAAAATATAAAGTTTAAATCCATTATAATAACAATCAGACGTGCTGATACATCATTGTAAAAGAATATTAACTATGTTACCCCAAACGTTTAAGTAGAATAGTGACAATGATTTTCATTCTTTCTATTTTTTAATAGGTATTTTGAATGTCATTTCGTAAAGGGTGTCTGTAATTATGTTTCAGATTTTATCCTAGTAGTTAAATTTTATTTAAGATAGATTGTTCCATAAGTGTTGTCAACCATATAGAATATGAGGTGGTATAAATGCTATATTTGCATTAAAAACAAACATTATACATGAATAGGCTGGTTTTCAAAGAAAATTCACAAACACTAACAAATCTGTAGTGTTATTATTGATAATAAGGACATTATAAATACAGAGTTCTGCTAAATTAGTGAAGTTTACAAATATACGTGGTAAGTTACAATGTCATTGACAATGGATCAGTTGTTACAAAAGTGTGTTTTTTGCTGGTTAAATTAGATGACTGTTCGACTGCCCAGAATATTTACATGGATATAATATAAACCTGAAAATCGATTTGAACGCCCAGAACATGTACAGGGTTTTAGAGACCTATAATGTTTGATAGTTAAACAAATGAGACAATGGGATTTCCAATTCCAGTGCCAAAAGTCATTGTCACTAGGAGGTGAAATTGTGCATAGTGAGGATTGCACTAAACTGACATCGAACATACCATTATTTATTCTACTTTTCGAAATTGTTCTTAAGTTATTGTCTCTGAATGTCAGATTTACCTTCGTAAAGCATTTCTATAACAACGATCATAACACAGCTGTAGCATTATGATACTATTGACGTGAAACTGTCGAACGAAGAGGGTCATACAGTAATAAGGTTTATACGAAGCTGATAAATGTTTGAACACATTATTGATACAAGTCATAGTAGTCGCCCCACAGTATTCGTTGAAATTGTGGCAGAAGTGATCGGACAAATGGTGGTTACTATTATAATATACATAAAAATACTCTACTGCTTTAGAAATATGAAAAAAACTTGATTTTTTAATGTATTTATTCTTTCTCTATGACCAATTAATTATATCTTAATCAGCATTACTTTCAATTTGAGTAGACGTGATATAATTCATTTATATTTTTACATAGACTGTAATTACATGTTTCACACTTCATATTAATAATAATACATATAATATTATTGTATGATTTCAGGGAATTTTCTTAACGACGAATACAAACTTGCGTGATTTTACCTTTCAGTCGCTAGGCGTTTTATTCACCTTTAAGAAACTCCTACAAACTTTCGGTTGTTTTTTTGTTTTTGTAGTCACGTAGGATGTGTTAAAGCTGAAGAGTATTTGTAAAAATACCTTCCAAACAGAGTTGACCTCAATTCCTAGTTCCCTCGTGGAGAAATTGCTGCCCCATACAACAAAAACGGTTCACAAAAAGTACTGTGTATTTTTATTGTCGTGCTTATCAGTTCTTAGTATATAACGCTTACATTTGCCTACAACGATTTACTTATATGTTGAAACGTCTAAAAAATATTTCCCATAAACGTAATATATGCCATAATTATTAATGTTTTTCCATAATTATTCTGAATTACCAAATATAGTAACATTCTCAGTTAATGAATGTTTGCTAGAAAACATAATACCGTTCACAATTAATGGCTGTTTGCTAGAAAACGGAATTCTTTTTACAATAAATGACTGTTTGCTAAAAACCTCATGACATTCATAATCGATGTCTGTTTACTAAAAACTTTCATAATCGATGTATGTTTGCTAGAAAATGTGATGACGTCCATAATTAATGACTGTTTGCTATCAAACGTCATGCCGTTCATAATTAATGATTGTTTACTACAAAACGTTATGACATCCACAACTATTGACTGTTTGTTAGGAAATTATGACATCCATATTTAACGATTGTTTGCTATAAAACATCATGACGTTCATAATTAATGGCTGTTTGCTAGAAAACGGAATTGTTTTCACAATAACTGACTGTTTGCTAAAAACCTCATGACATTCATAATCGATGTCTGTTTATAAAAACTTTCATAATAGATGTATGTTTGCTAGAAAATGTGATGACGTCCATAATTAATGATTGTTTATTACAAAACGTTATGACATCCACAACTAATAACTGTTTGTTAGGAAATTATGACATCCATGTTTAATGTTTGTTTATATTGTTTATAATTAAGCACAAAGCTACACAATGGGCTATCTGTGCTCTGCCCACCACGGGTATCGAAACCCGGATTCTAGCGTTGTAAGTCCGCAGACATACTGCTGTGCCACTGGGGGGGATGTTTAATGACTGTTTACTACAAAACGTCAATACGTCCACAACTATTGACTGTTTGTTAGGAAATTATGACATCCATATTTAACGACTGTTTACTTTAAAACATCATGACGTTCATAATTAATGACTGTTTACTGCAAAACGCCATAACGTCCACAATTAACGACTGCTTGTTAGGAAACGTAATTAGATCCACAATTAATGACGATTTTTTAGAAAACGTGATGACGTTTACAGCTAATGTTTGTACTCTCAAGTGTAATAATGTCCATATATTCCGTATCAGTAAATGTAATTGCACGCAGAAGTAATTATTTTTACCAATAAGTCTTAAAACGGTAACAATTAATACTATTTTAACAGCAACTTTATTTACGTCTGCAATAAATTCTATCTGCAAGTATAATAACATTCGTCAAATGACAATTCTTACTAAATAGTACGATATCTGTAAACTTTTAGAAGTAAAATTAATACTAACAACAATGGATCATATTTTCAAACGACCGAAATAAAACAAATAATAATAACAATTTAATGAAAGCTAATGAAGTGTTCTAAGAGATAAGAATAATTAAAAGATAATTGATATATGTTTTTCATTCTCAAACCTAATTTTATTATTGACAGTGAAGAAGCTAATGTTATTTAATAAGAATTACAATTTAAAATGGCATACTTTTCTGCTCAAATTATTGAAACAAATAAAACAAAATAAACGAAATAAAACAAATAATAATAACAATTTAATGAAAGCTAATGAAGTGTTCTAAGAGATAAGAATAATTAAAAGATAATTGATATATGTTTTTCATTCTCAAACCTAATTTTATTATTGACAGTGAAGAAGCTAATGTTATTTAATAAGAATTACAATTTAAAATGGCATACTTTTCTGCTCAAATTATTTTGAAAATACTTTCCTATAAATCTTAACAATTTTTTTGAATTTGTCCTTGAATGTAATGTACTATGTGTTAGCGGCCAGGCATGGCCAGATGGTTAGGGCGCTCAATGCGCAATCTGTGGGTCGCGGACTCAAATCCCCGTCACATGCTCG
>NW_013665613.1:851128-897977 GCF_000517525.1 Limulus polyphemus
CCTCGTGTAGCTTTGTGGGTAAACCGTAACAAACAAAACAATCTTTTGAATTTATTACATCTGTTGACAAACAGTGTCTACTGTGTATGAAATTAATGTATTAAGTTAGATATTACATAAAAAGTTTCAATAACTGTTGTGTATTATCTCTGTGAGAAACAAACACAACAATTTTGCATCTATGAATAGTGACTGTAGCAAGTTTGCTTCATGATGTGGTCGTGATGCTGTAAAATATAAATAGAATAACAAGTTTCAAGATAAAAAACCCAATTCTCGCCCAAAAGCCAGGTGCTACATAAGGGTGTCGACTTTTGTATCTATTAATTTTTATTCATCATATTAGAAAGAAAAAAGAAAATATATCTTGACATTTATTTTATTTTTATTTGATATATTTTGCTTACTTGTTTACTATTAAGCACAAACCACCCAAATGTACTATCTGTACTATGACCACCGCGAGTATCAAAACTCTATTTGTATCGTAATAAGCCCTCCGCTTACCGCTGAGCCACTGGGGAGCTTGTTTAATGTATAGGATGTACAACTGAGAAAAATGGTAAGACTGAGTTATGCGCTAACTTTTATCAGACCTGAATAAACGTATTAAGGCTAAAATGGTTCGTAAAATGCTTTAGTCTAAGTTTTCAGAAATAATCTTTGTATATATAAACAAGAGGGAGTCCTCAATAGCCGTGGCACTTGAAATTCTTTTAGGCAGGATTAGAGTAAATTGATATAGGAGACCTTTTTTTTTCCTTTTTATTAGCTATATTTTTGTGCGCCAGCAATACTAAGCGTGAGGCGCATGTATACCCGATTCGATTTTATTTCTCATCAAAATCTCTACCAGTCTACCCTTAAATTGAAATTCTTTTAGACAGGATTAAAGTAGATTAACCTATGAATCCTTAGGCGTGGTCAAATACATTAATCAAAAGGGTTTGACCTCCTGAGTCCAAAATTGTAATTAGATTTCAAATCAGTCAAGAGATTACGGAGCTATGAGCTAAAAATCTGTACTTGAAGAACAACAACAACAAAAAAAGAAAAATACTCAGAGCCACTCTATGAACCGTTATGCCGCGGCTAAAAAGAAGAATATTTCTATATAATGCTTGGAGACGGCTTGGATGGGTAATGAAGAAAAACTAATATAAGTTTAACATAACAGCAAATGTACAACGTTTCGACACGGTTTTGTTATTATCAGTTGCTGTTATATTAAACTTATATTAAAGTTTTTCTTCACTACCCATTCATGCCGTCTCTAGGCATTATTAGTCTCAAAGTGGGTTCCTCATCATCGAAAACATTTCTATATATTCGGTTAAAGCACTGTTCAATTTTACGAGTGTAAAATGGGTGATAGTAGTTTCTTTTCATAATGAATATTTTAAGGTTAAACAACAATAATACCAGATCAGTATAACAACGATCAAAAGGGTAAAGAATAATTATTTCACATTTTGTGCATTATTATGCTGATATTAGCTTGTAGAAACAAGTTTGAGTTTTGTGTTTTATTAATTCTTTACATTTTATGCATTATTATTCTGATACGTTATTGGCGTTTTTTATTCATTTGTACAAAGTACTTCTTCTTGTATATGGATATTTTAGGGTTAGTATGAACTATTAAGGTTTCCCCGTGGGTCAGCGGTGGATTTACGGACTTACAACGCTAAACTCCAACGCTATATTCCTTTAGTGGACAAAGCGCAAATTGTCAATTGTGTAGCTTTGCACAAAACTAAACAACCACACAGACAAAAAAGAAAACAAAAACATGAACGGTTAAAACCGTTTTCGTTTGCAAAGTATGCTTACAGTGCGACAGACAATTTATAAAAAAAAATCCTGTAAATATAATAAATCAAGAATTTGGTTTGTTTGTTTGAAGTTAAGCACAAAGCTACACAATGGGCTATCTGTGCTCTGTCAACCAAGGGAATCGATATCCGCTTTCTAGCGTCCTCAAACACGAAATAAGAAATTAAGTATTACAGAAATCTATCAAACTTCTATTTTGCTATTCAAGAGTGTATAACGTAGTATTGTTCATTTCTGGTGAAATTAAATAAACTTCTGGCTCAAATTTCAAAAAAAATATTATCATTTGCTTTTGTTATAGTTATACTTTCAATAACGGTCAGCTGTTTCTAATATTGTGGAATGTGGTATTCTGTAAAGATAAGTAAATTTTGTAAAAGTTTTTCGTGTACATGTTTCGTATTTTTCATTTATTTTTTTCCTAATTTCTAGTTTCCACTCCAGAGGATTTTTATTTCTTTAAAAAAAAGAAGGTAACTTCGCAGTATTCATCCTTAAAGAAATAATTAGTCAGCCAATTATTTTTAAAGTTAGTGAGCTAGCGTCTATTTTTATCACAGCACTCATTATGGAATGCGATCCAGCCATTAGAAGCATCCTATATGTGTTATCGTGTCTTAGACAGCAAATCTGATGTTGTGATGATTTACCTGATTGTAAAAAGTTGTTGTCGTACTACACGAACAAAGAAGGTGTAACATGAGAAATAATGTTTAAGTTCGAAGAAGCTTTTGTTACATACGAACTAATTTGTACCTATTTGTTTTTTATTAATTTGTATGTAGCTTAACTGTAGACAGTGGGTGATATTGACTAATTGCCTTCTTTTTAGTTTGTGAACTCTTAATTAGAAACAGCCATGCACAGGTAACCCTGGTACAGATTTCCACTAAAATTCCAAAGAAATTCATGTGTAGTAAGTTCACGGGCTATTATTTCTTCCAAACATGTACAATCATAACCGTTGCATTATAAAACAATAGGAAGTAAATATTTTAATCTTTTTTTTAGGGGGGGCGTATAAATAATTACTCTCCCACCACTTAGTACATATTTGTGTGTTGGCTTTCGCGCCAAACCGCATGAGGGATAATTGCGTTAATTGTCCCTAATTTTGAAAATTAGAGGAAAGGCAGTTAGCCGTCAGTCATCGCCAAACCTTGGTATTTTCTTTTCCTACTGAATAATAAGATTTGATCCTCACTCTTATAACGCACCCATGGTCCCAAAGTGTGAAGCGCGATTTTTTCTTTGTCGGTAACTGGACGCAAACCACGAAATCTTTGACAACACTTTGTGCCATACATTTCACCGATGAAGCTAGAACTTAAACTATATTTAAAAAATAAATAAGTATGGTATGACGTCTGCGTCACATTCAACGTTTCTCAATTTGTTTATTTCCGTCCTGTTCATTTTTACTAATACACAAATGGTAAAACTTTATTAAACTCAACTGAACTAAACACCTACATAACTTCCTCTATATTATTATTTTCTCATTATTTCTGTTTGTTTTCACAGCATCATTTTCTTTCTCATGTTATTTATCTGTTTAACTTTTCTCGATGTAATTCTTTAGTTTCCTCAAAAACTCTTTTTCGTTTTAATTTTTCTCAATCATTCTTCTTTTGCTATTTTTACACTTTTTAATTCATTCTCTCAGCTTTCTTTCTCTTCGAATTACTTGCTTTTATTTTGTTCTTCCTTCTGTAGAAACTCTGCGTTTTGAATTGTAAATTTTATTCGACATGGAGATCAATCAGTTCACTCGACTTTTTTCATCTCTCTTGAATTTTATTCTATGTAATTTTTACAATGTTATCAACCTTTTAGATAAGAACAACTAGATAAACTTTAAAAGCTAATTTTCAATATTGTAAAATTTGGGAAATAAGATGATGACAAAACTGCACACTGAAACTTGACTAATTGCGCTGATCTTGATAAACACTTTTATTGATCTGTTCTGGTATTGTAAGGATCGACTTCTTTTTAGTGTCGAGATTAGTGCCAAATCATTGATCAGCTCAGTAAGTTGTTGTGTCTGGCGAATAGCTAGCGTTTTTAGAACGCTGCTGGCCTGAACGACACGGTATAATAGTGCAAGTTTTGTGTGTGTGTGTGTGTGTATTTGGAATAGCAGTTTGCAGAGGCGTTTTAAAATGTCTTCGGGATAATTAATTCAAGCTTTTAAACGTAAATAGACGGCTATTTCAATGCACTACTGACTAATGATAGGTTAAACAATGTCGACTAGTTCAATTATCTTTGTTGTCTAGGATTTCAAACTATTGTTAGGCGAACTATGGCTATGTTTTATTCTTAACCGCATTTAAACTCTTTGCCATTAGTACTTCATTATGTATTTGAAGCATTTTACAAAGGCGTTCATTTATAGATCAAAGCGACGATCAAATGTTTGCTTACTTCACTACACAGTGTATGTTTAAGTAGCTTTAGAAATTTATTGAAATAATTTTACATTTTTCGAACTGTTTATATATAGTAAGTTACAATGAAGTTTATTTTTAAGCGTGCCAGCAGTCATGTTCTCCAGAAAAAAAATATCGAAATGATTCCTTTGTTTACAGTGATTCTTAGTTATTGATTTAATTTAGACCTTATTAATATTTTTCTCGTCTTATATAAAATGGCTGAATTGACAATTATTTATTCTACAACACATATTTCATTGCATTTAATCACTTCAACAATTTTCAAAACCTAACGGTACTCAACCACTGTATTGGCTCATACTTCTTGAGTATGTCTGTGTTTTGTGATATCTAAGCCACATCGGGATATCTGCTGTGTCTACTGAAGGGAATCGAACGCCTGATTTTGGCGTTGTAAATCCGAAGATTTAACACCGTCCCAACTTGGGACCATACTTCTGGAAACGCCAGCGATTAGACTTTTTTCATAGATATTTGAAACATTTTTTTAAAAGTATGTTATATGGGGAACATAATAATAAAAAGAGTTCGACTATGCACTTATACTTTTATTTTTAAACGATTTCGTGGAATAACCATCATTCTGCAGACACAGTAAATACCTAGAATTGATTAACATTAAATATTATTAGATAACTGAAATCCACATAATAAGATAATAAAGTACGCATTTATAAAACATGAAATAGGTAGGAAAAATAACGAAGAAACAAAATATAAGTAAAAAATTTGCGAAAATGTAAATTCTAAATGGCCTATTTATAAGTTGACGTTCCTAATATTTTAGCTCCATGGTGATTTGCAAAATCGTATAACGCCATCCACATATTTTAAAATCTTATAGTTAATTATTTAAGGAAACATTAAACTGTCGACATTTCAGTCTGCATAATTGTTTAAATGTTCATTCGGTTTCTACAGATTTCTAACTAGGTTTCTTAGGTAAAATTTAAGTAGGTTCATGAGTAATATCAGATTCTGCTATATAAAAGGTACAGCGTATACACTGTAACATATACATATGATTGTCCGACGTAAAATTATATGTACCATTTATATCGAATATTATTTAACCTTGAAGGCTCATTAAGGCGTTTCCCTTCTTTTAAGTAGAATTTTGGCATAAGGCACAGTTGCTTCTTCCACAAGAAAACAAATTCACGTTTACTAGTAAATATTTTTTGTGGTTAATAGTCCATATCAATGATTTGGTTGTCTTCGCAATAAAACACGTTTACACATAGAAAATTGTCTTTTAAAAACAGGTTCAATAAGTTGTTTATGTTGAGTGTCAATATATTTCAAATTCATATTCATAGTTTAACAATGGGTTATTACAAAAGGAAAAATATATTATTTATTGTTCACCTTGTTGTTTATTTGAAAACATTTCCTCGACATATTTATAATATAATATTACCTAGATAGTGCCATTAAATTTCTATAATGTCTGAGTTAGAGACTAAAGTAAATATTATTTGAGCTAAAGTATGGGTGATATTGGGTTTAAGGTGGTTACTGAAGACATCTAAATATCTATGAAAATTTGTGATTTATGGAAGATATCTGTCTCTAAGGTCCTATCTTAGGATGTTCCAACTAAGACACCCAAAAATGGATTACTATTCAATTTACCTTTGAAACAGGGACAATAGGTTGCGTTACTATGCTGAACACGTTTAAAATAAATAAATTAATGCACTTGTAATGACTTTAGTAACAAGTTTTAGATAACTGTTCGGATTAGTTATCACTTCTCTTAGAATATTTTGTTTCTGAAGTGATAATACACGTTCTGATAATTTATGTGATTTAAATGTTCAGACCTTTAGAGTCAAATAACACGAAGTTATTTTCTGCTTCGTTTTTTTTTCTCTTAATTGTAAACGTTTTTCGAGCGTTTAATGAGCTTCTGGTTCGTTTCCAAAAAGACAACATCCTAAAGTATTATACCATCGCCGACAAATGCTTCTTGTTCTATAATGTATAGTACGTATAAGTTGGAACATCTGGATAGATTAACATTAAAATATTTGAACTACTCAAGAGAGCTTATTGGAGCTCTTTTCTGCTTGTAATTTTGAACTCTTTTAAAATTTTCTAAACCAACTAAATTTTGTCATTACTACATGTACTTCTTTATTCAGAACTAGACTTAATTGTAATAACTCTTTTTAAGATTCTAAGCAATTCATAAGAAAATGTTGTTATTCATTATTATTTCTTTCATAACGCTTATTGTGTCGTAGACTAAATGTGATTTAAAAATAAAAAATAAACGTTATAGAAATGCTACTATGTAATTGTCACTTACTACATGTGACTAGACTAAATATTTTGATTCGAAATAACAAAATTACCTACTTTATATTGTAACGAATTTATTATTATATATTTATTTTAATATCAACGTTTGTTTAGATTAAGTTTATATTTAAAAACATGCATAGCTTATAGTGTTAGATATGTATTGCAAAACTCCTGCCTATTCTACAAAGTTGTAGAAGATTCTCGAGAGCAAGAATCAACAATATATGCATGTACGTAACTGCTTAAATGTAGCCCAGTATTGTTACGTAAAACTAAAAATTCCAGAAAGTCTCCACATGCCTATAAATATAACCAACGCGACGGGCCAAAAAGTAAGTATCTATTATTAGTTTGCTATAGTCAATGTGCTATAAACTTTTGTGACTGTTATAACGCTTATAAATCGGAAAACTTCCGATATCTGACCAGAAACCTTTACAAAGTTCGAACATGACAAATCATTTAATTCAGTGGATTCTCATTGGACATTAGTATTTTTACGAAAAAATTCTATAAATTCATCGTGGAAAAATCGGCGTGTGTGGCTGGTGAGAAACGAAGGACAAGGCTAGCTAGCTCCCTGTTATGTGAATTATACCTATGTCAACTCGCTCATCGTGAACCTTCGATAAGATATCGAAGAAGTTTCAGACTAGAAAAAATACTTTATATTGCTTGTAAGTTTCTGAAACTTTTGTTTATAAATCATTGTTTGTAATAACTGTTATTGTAAATTGTATTGTTGTGTATATATTAAAACGTATTTGTGTTAAAAAAGAAAACTGTGCGTTGTTGGCAAATATCATAAACTGACTATATATCGCCTTTTACGTAACAGCTAAATCCAAAGTACAATTTAACTACTAAATTTAAATTTATCAGTTAACTAAATTTCAGGTTATTTGAAATTCTAATACGTAGCAATATTTAAATAAACGTATCTATTCATAACACAATATTTAATCAGTTTTATAATAAATGTATACATTACATGCCAAAAAAACCGTGTACATTTTCAAACTAGTTTTATACTACAAAAACTTACTTTAAGAAACAAACATAATATCACAGAACACACTTGAAAGTAATGTTAAATTCCAGAACACAACATTTAATACGTATTATGATAAATTTTAGTACAACACAACATCTATATACTACTACAAAAACTGCAAGATTAACTCAAACTCAAATTAAAATAAAATGTTACCCAAAATAATAAAACTTCTTCGATTAAATGCAACAGATTATACCATGTAGAACGTCTTATCACTCTTAACATATTATAAGATTTTAATTTTTAATTTTATCGGTTTGTTAATAAATCCAACGGGTAGAACTATCAAACCTTATCATTCTTATAATGTAAAATATTTGTGCTAGGAATGGTTTTTCTTTTCATTAATAGGCATAGTTATATGCATGACGTAAATATATCTATATGTATATGTACATATACGTCTAGCTATTTAAATTCACCTACCATATGTAGGGAAATGTATGTGTCACTAAGTTACTACTATATTCTCATTAGAAAAAAATAAAACATCGCTTTTGTTTCCTGTTGGCTACCACGGCAACCATGGATGAATGGTACCTTAAAGTTGTATAGTGAAATAAATATTTGATAGTTTTCACACAAGATTTCATCAAAATATTTGTCGCAGAAATAACGTCCATTCGTTGAGATAAAATATATTTTGGTAATCTATGTTTCTGGAAGGAAGTTCAGGAATACTCCTTATTTCTTATTTTCTAGAAAATATTTACCTTAGGGTACGGTATCATATATATTTAGGTCTGTAATGCATGTATATTATTTTATTTTTTATCTGTACCACTAAATATATACTCTACGTTCTAATACGCTTTTTTTCAACTTAGTTTTTTGTAGTCAAAATGTAACTGTTTCAGCTAATGAGTCGTTTCAATGTTGGTGCTAGTGACGTCTGTTTATTTAGACTTTTATCCATTGACGTAATCATTGGCTCATTTTCTTTTGTAAGTCCTCGTTATCAAATTGAATATTTAAATATAAGTGCAGATGTTTGTTAATATATGCATTTTTATATTTATAAATTATGCATCTTATTTGTGTGTCGCTTTATGTCATGAAATATTAACGAGCAAAGGGCCTTGTTTAAATAGATAAGAAGTTACTTTCATAAGTTGGTGTACTAACATGGAAATTCGTATTTCAAGATCTAGGACTACCACGCAGAACGGAATAAATCGCAATTTCGTTGTTGCTGCAACTTATCTAACATACGAGGAAAAAACGTACGGTCATTCAGTGATAGGCTTTGTTTTGAACAATTAAAACATTCAACGTTCAAAGTGTTTAAGTACACAATTTGAAGATTTTATTCTGAGACTGTCAACGGTCTCAAAACAGACATGCAATTTAATAGGCTAAATGCAGCGATAGGCTTGGTTTTGAACAATTAAAACACTCAAACGTTCAAAGTTTTTAAGTACACAATTTGAAATTTTATTCTGAGACAGTTGACGGTCTCAAAACAAACACGCAATTTAATTTATTTAGTTTACACACTGAAATAAAAATGATCGCACCATCTATAATACTTTATGATTTCCAACCTTTCATCCTTATTCAAGATATGATAATTATTTGTAGTGTGTTTCATTATTTCTATAGATTCTTTAATATTTCTAGCCGTCAGGTTGAGCCCAAATAATAGTTTTTCACACTGAATGATATAACCTGTATAACTTAGACGTTGTGTTAGTGTAGACTTTTCACTTTTATTAATTTTAACATTTCTCTTATGTTTTTTATTCCAAATTTTAAGTTTCTTTTAGTTTGACCAATGTATACACAACCACATTCACATTCAATTTTGTAAGTATGGTTTCCACTGTTTTTGATGGCGTGATTGTACGTCGAAACATGGAGTTTCCGTTTTGGACGGTCTTAGAAAAAAAACAAGTTAATTGTGTACTTTAAAAACGTTGATCGTTTGAGTGTTTTATTTATTTATTTACACAACTACCTTGAAATTTTAGCCTTTTAATATTTAATTTGAACTTTAATGTTAAAACTTAATATATCCTCTCAAGTCGTCATATGTGTCACTGTGTTTTAGTATGAGTAAAATATGATCTTGTTGTACAAAACATTCTGTTTTATGAAGATAGAATCATAAGTCTTAATTTGTATAACTGTAAGCAAATATACTCAACATAAACTATCACAAAAAATTAAATGGCAAGATTTCATAGTTAACTTATTCTTCAACCAGTGAACAACAGTGCTGAACTTAAAGTGTGTTATAAGAGCGCCATTTATTCACTAAATACAATTAATCAGTGCCTTTAACAATACAGGTGTTCAAGAATTTTGTCGAAACACTTTTGAAAAATCATCCGAGGTAAACCGTTTAACATAGAGATACACAGTTTGTTGCACATGTAACAACAATGCCTAAAGTTTTTTTAAAGCACATACAAATATCTATACGTTTTAGGCGTTCGATAAGTGGGAACTTTCAGTCTCAATCAAATTAACGACTACGAAGGCGAAAATGAAATGTGTGTCGTGGTTTGCCAAGTTCGAATCCCTACATAGGTGCAAAAGATTTTTTGTACATTTTGTTTCAAGTTAAGCACAAAGTTACACCATGGGATATCTATGCTTTACCCACGACGGGTATTGAAACCCAGTTTCTAGCGTTGTAAATCCACAGACATGCTGCTGTGCCACTGAGGGTAGGTGTAAAGGGAATTAAGACGATTTTATCAACGGGATCCACCTATATATAAGGCGATTTACAAGTGGTTTAATTAGTTTTAAACGACAGAAAGCTCCTACACAAACAATATACAAGATGAAACATTCCCCAATCGAGTGATTGACCGTGCGTAATTCGGACGTTACGCTTATGTTTTTTATTATTTTTTGTTTTTATGGAGATTCATAAAGGACATAGTTTACGAGTAAGGACGAATTGCATCAACGTAACCAAGATGCCTTCACAAAGATTACTCCTTTAATGTTGCAAAGCACTTGGTAGGAAATTGGGTGTAAACTGAGCATTTTGCGTTCACTTCTGGCTCTTCAGAAACAAACACATCTATTGTACACATTACTCGTCTGATATCATGTTTACGAATTTCCCACTACTGACCTGCATAAAACAAACTGAATTGGGTTTTATATCTGTGCCTTTTGTGTTTAATTTTTGAAATGGATCTGAAAGTCTCTGCTTTCTTCATAAACCACCATAGGCACCAGCACATAGCATTTTCACACATTTAAACGGAAACGATATCTTAAATTGAAGTGATTACCGAAAGAGTAAATCAACAAATGATCAAACCTAAAGATAAAATGGAATACAGTCTTTCCAAGCCGTAAAGTACGTGCTTTTTACAAAAGGACACTTGTATAAAACGTGTAAAATATTGATTTATAGAACAAGGTAATCTGGTTAGCCTGTTTCAAAGGCCGAAGTAATGTCACTAGAACATACTACATTTCATTGAAAGTCAGAACTATCATCATGTCATTAGCACGTAGTACATTTCATTCAAGGCCGGAAGTTTCACCATGCCACTAGCACATAGTACTTTACATTGAAGGCCGTAATTGTCACTGTATCACTATCACATAGCACATTACATTGAAAGCCGGAAATGTCATCATGTCACTATCACATTGTACATTACATTGAAAGCCGGAAATGTCATCATGTTACTATCACATAGCACATTACATTGAAAGCCGGAAATGTCATCATGTCACTATCACATAGTACATTACATTGAAAGCCGGAAATGTCATCATGTTACTAGCACATACAACATTACATTGAAAGCCGGAACTGTCACTGTGTCACTAACACAGTACATCACATTGAAGGCGAGAACTGTTATCATTTCACTAGCACATCGTAAATTACATTGAGGGCCAGAACTGTCACCTGTCGCTAGTACATAGTACATTACATTGAGGGCCAGAACTGTCACCTGTCACTAGTACATAGTACATTACATTGAGGGCCAGAACTGTCACCTGTCACTAGTACATAGTACATTACATTGAGGGCCAGAACTGTCACCTGTCACTAGTACATAGTAAATTACATTGAGGGCCAGAACTGTCACCTGTCACTAGTACATAGTACATTACGTTCAAGGCGGGAACTCTCACCGTGTCACTACATTGATTGTTTGGTTTGTTTTGAATTTCGCACAAAGCTACACGAGGGCCATCTGCGCTAGCCGTCCCTAATTTAGCAGTGTAAGACAAGAAGGAAGGCAGCTAGTCAATACCACCTACCGCCAACTCTTGGGCTACTCTTTTACCAACGAATAGTGGGATTGACCGTCACTTTATAACGCCCTCACGGCTGAAAGAGCGAGCATGTTGGGTGGGACGGGGATTCGAACCAGCGACCCGCAGATTGCGCGTCGAGCGCCCTAACCACCTGGCCATGCCTGGCCGCTAACACATAGTACATTGCATTCAAGGCAGGAACTGTCACTGTGTCACTAGGACATAGCACGTTACGTTGAAGGCCGGAACTGTCACCGTGTCACTAATACATAGTACATTACATTGAAGGGCTGAACTGTCATCATGTCACTAGCATATAGTACATTACATTGAAGGGAGGAACTGTCACCGTGTCAGTAGTACTAGTAAATTACATTGAAGGTCTGAACTATCATCATGTCACTACTACATAGTACATTACGTTGAAGGCCGAAACTGTCACCGTGTCATTAGCACATAGTACATTACATTGAAGACCAGAACTGTCATAGTGTCATTAGCACACAGTACACTGCATTGCTTAGTGCTATAATTCTGTGTCCTATTTAATTATTTTAAGTAGCGCTCATCGTTACTACGCGTAGTGGCTGAATATCAACCATTATTTGTATGATCAAGGACAAAGGGCTAAACATGCGAGGAACAACTTAGCATACTATAAACACAACACTTTTATGTTTACACACACACAATAGTTAGGAGGCCGATACATCGTCTTCACAACAAACAAGTTTTGTTCGATATAAACATAACATGTTAGCCATAAAAGACTCTAGTTTCATCAAGACTGTCACCGACTTCTATTATGCGAAAAAAAAAATCATTAAGCGTTTGTATGTGCAGAAATTAGGCCCGCAAGCTTTTATGGGTTTTTATCAAGATCTGTCAAAACTATATGACGAAGATGATTATTATTATTATTATCATCCCAGGTTATGGTATTTTGCTGAAATACAGTATTTTTTGAATAGAAATATAGAATACAAAATATGACGAGGTCATGGCAAGTAAAGGTTATTATAACTTGACTGAATTTATTTTTTATACGTCTTTACAATTAATCACAATAATTGAACACGAAACATCTGTAGTAAATTCTAAATACCCATGTGTAAAAGCAAAGTAGAATATATTATAAATTGTTAACCATACTATATCTGCTGCATCCATTGCTGATGAGGCCTTGCTCCCAATACTATGGCTCATTAGAATATATTATAAATTGTTAACCATACTATATCTGCTGCATCCAGTGCTGATGAGGCCTTGCTCCCAATACCATGGCTCATCAGGTTGGCTGAGAAACAATAGACATAATAGTATTGTAAAGCGCTATATATATAATCAGTTTTCATGAACAATAACTATTAGTATGTGAATCAGATCAAGCAAGTGAATTGTAATTACCATACACTTTATTTAAGCCCTTTACAAACCGAATTTTATTGTAAGAATTAACAACACAGCATTATTCATTTAATTTTTATTTTACACAGATTATTTTATTCAGTTATTTTTCACACTTACAGCTTAATTAGTAGATATTTCTACGATTTGTAGTTTTTGTGTTTCATATGTTAACTGGTATTCATAGGAGAGATGTTTATGTTTTCAACATATTTTTTTATCCCAACTGCTTTATTTACTTTTTAACCCAAAAATGGTAATAAATAAGTATTTCAAATAGTTATAAAACACAGGTTTAGGTTTCTGATATTAATGCTACCACACTTACAGAATCCATTTTTCGCAAAATTTTACAGGTTTCATAGTAACATTTTTAAAATGAGAGCAAAATCATTTGTACATCGTCATAGCAAAACCATATGTATCTGGAAAACTGTTATGTCCTGTGTATTCACGCAGGACAAAATGTTCGAGTATATTTATTGAGTATGTGTTGTACATGTGTGATTTGAATTGTGTTTGATGTTGGTTAAGATAGGTGTTTTACTAAACTTTCAAAATATATATTTTATATTACGCATGACAATACAGATAATCAAAGAACTCAGCAAAATGATGTTGTTTCTCATTTTGAAAATTATTTTAATTTATATTTAGTTATATACATGTGTGAGTGTGCAATTAAATCAAAGAATATAATGAGAAAAATAATATGAAAGGACCAACAGGCAGCTTTTTTGTTTCTGTACAACTGACATTTTCAAGTTAGTAATACTCTTAACGGTCTACGAAGAAACCTCTGGGAACATTTTATGAGAATAATATTCAAAAGTTTCGTACAACATACATCGAATCCTGAAATATTGATCAAACATAAAACGAATCCACAAAACATTATCTCAGTTAATTAAAATTTCTACAGTACTTTACGAAAGCCTTTCTTCAAAAAATATAAACAAAGAGGAAAAATACTTTGTGAATTATTCATACGCTGGAAAGTGCCATATCGAAACAGGTTGTTGGTGACCATGGTCTTTCACAGATCTCTTCTTGAAACACAAAGAATTTCTAATGTCGATACATTCATCCATTTGGATACTCTGTCTTCCACGGTTTCTTCTTTCCTCATAACGTGTCCGAGAACTCTAATTCTCTCTCCCTCTGATACTAGTCAAAACTTCCTCCTGCAACTTGCTCTTGACAAAATATATTCAGTTGAGGTGTGATTTGCCCAACACTCCTTCAAGATGCACCTTAAGAATCACAACTCAATTGCTCCAATTCTCTTTTCAATACTTGACGAAATCGTCCAACATTTTGGTGCATGTGTGAAAATTGGTATAAATAGCAATCCAAAACTCTTAACTTCGTCGCATAGAAATTTTGCTATTTGTCAGTATCTTTCTCACCTTCAGAAATGCGCCTTTTGCCATGCCTATTCTCCGTTTTATTTCATTATCATTTACCATCTGATGTTATCCAGCTTCCCAGGTAATTGAATTTATTGACTTGCGTTATCTGTTCCTTACCTACTTTGACAATGCATACAGGAATGATCGCCTTCTATGTAATTACCGTGCATTCTGTTTTCCTACAGTTGACACTTAAACCATTCTTTTCACTTTTACTAACAACATTATTTAAAAGTATTTGCATTTTCTCGTCTGAATCAGTTATTAAAACGGCATCATCAGCATAACGGAAGTTGTTCAAATTCTGTACGCCAATGATCGGCCCTACTAAATCTTCAATCTCCCTCAGGATTTTCTTACTGTACAAATGAAAAATGTCAGATGAAAAGGCAGTCTTGCTTCACGCCTCTTCTAAATTTGGATGAAATCACTTATTTCATGCTTTTTCTTCACCACCGCGGTTAGATCCCAATAGAGGTTTCTTAAATTTCTCAAGATATTGCCATCAACGTCCAATTCTTTCAGCATTTTCTTTAACTTGACTCTATCAAAAGCTTTGACATAATCAATAGAGCACAAGTAAGAGTCTTTCTTCATTTCTTTTGTCCTCTCTGAAAGCATTCATACCACAAAGATAGCACTTCTTGTATTACGATTTTCAGTAAAACCATGTTGAACTTTTGCAATATTCGGTCTTCTACCTCTTATCATCAACACTTTTAAAGGATCCTTGTCACATGGCTCATTAAACTGATGGTTCGATGATGTTCACATTCAATGGCTCCAAGTCTTTTATGGAACGCAATAAAGATAGATTTACTGAGATACTCAGGTATTTCACAACTTTCACAAATCTCACTGATAGTAGTTGTTAACTATTCTATACCAAATTATTCCAGATATTATATTTGTTCTACTGCAATTTCATCTGGTCTTGTAGCTATATGGGTTTTCATTCTGTTGGTAACTGTTCGTACTCTGACTTAAGAATAAATCTTCAATATACTTAGTCCTTCTTTTTAGTGTTTGTTCTCGTTCCATAATTACACCACAATTCTTAGCTTTTATACATCCACTAACAGTGCATCTTCTTTACCTGTGATGTATTTGATATTCCTAGACATTGATGCAACATCTTTATCATTTTGTTTTTCTGTCTTTGTACGTTTTTTTATTAAACTATTTTTTTTCCTTCACTGCGCATTGATCGAATTATTTTGTCCAGTTTCTTATAATGTTCTATGTTCCATGAGTTCAAGAATTTCTTCCATTAACAGTTTCTGTTTCTTTTGCTTGAATTTTAATGGAATATCCTCTTTGGCTGTTTCAACTAGTGCTTCTTTAAACATTTCTCATTTTGATATATTTCTTTCATCTTCAAGTTTTTGAAAATGATTTTTAACTACAACTATATACCTTTTTTTAATCAAATTATTTTCCAATAAAATTGTATAATCAAGATTATTTATCGCTTTTGGCTTCTTAAATTTCCTCAACATTATCTTGATGGTACATACTACAGAGACATGGTCGCTTCTGCAATCAGTCCCTGGGTAAAGATCGATTGTTGTACTGCATTACTGAATTTTCTATTGATGGTAATATCATTAATTTAGGTTGTAACATTATCTCCAGGACTTTTCTATGCATACCTTCTTTCCGGGTGGTGCTCAAGCAATGTCTTCGTAATGACACACCACGCAATACATTTCTCTCCTCTTTCATTTTTCTCTTCAAGATCATGCGGTCCAACAATATTATCCACTCGCTTACAACCAGATTTTTTTTTTCATTTAGAACTCCCATCACTGTGACCACTTCTTGAGGTTTGGATTGCTTTTTCGTTTTATCAAGGTCTTCATAGTAACGGTCAATGTCCTCTTCCTCATTTTCAACTGTCAGTGCATAAATTTATATCATTACAATGTTGAAAGGTTAGGCCTTTATTATCCCAAGCATCACTCTCTCAGATATTGCCAATATCTATGAAAACACTTTGAGGTTTTATCGTCCAAAATCACTCAACTTCTTTTTCGTGCATTTGACCTCTTGAATATATTATCTCCATATCTTCTGAAACAATAATTCCAGTATCTTTCTAATATATTCCACACAGACCTAGAATTTGTATCCGTAATCTCATCATCTTATGCTTGACATTAAACAGTTTTCAAATTTGGTGAAGAGTCCTCACATTCTGCGTTACCACTTTGACTGCTGTCTTCTGGATGCGGACAGTAGCATGCTGACAGTTATCTATCGCACATGACTTTCCTCACCGGGCGAGGTGTCCTTCAGGGACCCCTTCACGCTGTTGTGAATTTCCTTGATTTGTGAAGGACCATTGATTATGCTTGGCAAAATACGGTAGTAGGTTGCAATTGCTTGCTACTGGTGGGAGTTCTCAACTAACTTGAGCAAGTTTATTCTACCGTTGTCCCGGTTGCACTAGACATCCGTCAGACGAGATGATCCACCGTCCTGTACCCACAGCAGCTTCAACTGTGACCCTAGTAAGGGAAGCTAATGGGTGTTATGCCTTGCTTAAGTACGACCCAGAGACTACAAGAGCCGGAGACTATTTGTCTCACTGTTACCCAGACAGTTAGCTGTCCTACTGCTGGATATAGTTTAACAATGTCATTTAAAATTTTTTGTATACCCCATACTAATTTATTTTTCCAGTGTTCCGAAAGGGGTTCGCAGACAAATGTATCGTATGTTAAGAAAACTTCATTTTTTGTATGATTTATATACATATTTCAAATGCCGATTTCATTCACATCTATAGTATAAAAACACAAACTGAAATAAACGTTTCTTAGAAACAAAAAGTTATCTATTCCTCTGACCTGTTTCTCACTAAATCCATGTCTATAGTACTGTTACCAGTTTGGCTATTTCTTTATTAGTCATTTCACGTGTTTCCATTTTTTCTGTGTAATTTGCATTTCCATTTTCATCCGTCTAAATATCTGTCTATCAATTTTAATGTAACCTAATTTCGTTTTCTGTTTCTTTCATTATATTTTTGTCTGCCTGCGTACCTTCCTTGTTTTTCATCGCTGTATCTAATGTTTGTATTTATCTCTCTGTCTTATCTTTATTGTTTATCTCCTGACTTTTTTTTTTAATGTTTATGTATTTGCTTATACTTTCATTTCTGAAATGAAAGAAAAATGGCAGTCTGGAATAAAGATGAAAGATATTAATATGAAGTCTATTTAGTTTCATACAACTAAATACTATCCAAAGCGAATACACTTGTTAAAACAATGTCTATAGATTTTTACTTGATTTACCAATTTGTATTTTTGTTTTTGTCGAATGTATCCTTACGTAATTCCATCGTTAGCTTAGCTTTTATCTGGTAATATTAATTTTTAAAACTTTTTTCAGGAACTAAATACATTATTTCACCTACTTAAAATCTATTTTTCTTTATTTCAGTTTCCCTGCCCAATATGTGTATCCTTCATCTTTTCTACCTGCTACTCCGGGATTGATCGTGTCACCGCACACTCCGCTTTCTCCGGCTGCTGCGGTCGCAGCAACCGCTCACTTCTATGATTACGCAACGGCGTTCCCTGCTCAGTATACAAATGGGTTGGATACATCTTATCCGATTTCGGCAGTAACTCCGGCTCCTCATCCCGGACATGGAGGGAACCCTTTTCTACCTACTACTCCTTATGTCTACCCACTCCCGCAACCTCTTCATGGAGGAACCCCAACTGTATTTCCTGTATCCTATGCCCCTCAAATACAAGAAGTCAGGATGCAATAATGAGGGTTCTATTCTGTAAAATATAAAGTGAATTATGATATTTTACCTGACCTACAAGATTAAGGTGGGCTTGTACACATTATTTGTGAACAGAGGTGAATCTAAGACAAAAAATCTAGTATATGTTGTTGCAAGCAAGATGACGAACACAACATGTGAAGGTATTTACTTGCTCTGAAAAGATTAGTCAGCCGCCTGTTGTGTCTAATTGTGAGTCAGCTATGTATGTGTTTCAGTCTATATACTTTTATGCATTTGTTAAAACACGAAACATTAAACATAAATGTAAAATATATTTTCGAACAATTCATTATTATTATATAAAGAAGTAGACTTACAGATAAAAACATAGGTAATTGTAGGTAATTCAGTGATTATTTATTATCAAATATACTAAATGTCAATATATGACATAAAAGCTGATCTGATCTTAGACGGTGTATTAAATTCACAAAAACTAATAATATGCACTTTTCAAATTTATTTCACTTTATAGTACTAGTAAGTTTTATGCCGTCTGTCTTCTTAATTTGACACAGAAATTTGTATTCATGAATAATCAATTATTTTACACGTTATCTTATAGCTTTTCATACTTTTACTCTTAAAAAATATACACATAAATATTTATTTATCTATCATTGTCGTATCTAACTTGCTTTTGTTTCTCAAATTCCACTTGTACAGGTGACGCTACCTGTTGGATATTTATGAAACTTATGATGCAAAAAAAAAAGAAAGTTTAATATCATTTCGTATGTTAATTTATTTGTCTTTTGAAATCTTATACTTTATTCATGACGATTCACAAACATCTCTTTTGAATATTATATGTTTAATATTGTCACTTAAATGACTTGAGTATTTACAACAAGTCTAGTTTTGTCGTTTTATGTAACCACAAAAGTTTGAAAGTCCTTTTGAAGTTGAAGTATGAAGAAACGTTACAAAACACTGCAAATAATTTCCTTCATCCTTCATTGTCCGAGTTTGAACTAGGGGAAGAGATTGGATTTTCTATGTATTGAATATTGCTACGTTTGCTTTTTTACCAACAGCAAAACTTATCAGGCCGATTTAGTCGCAACACCAAAAGTAATTCGGTGTTATTATTAGAAACACACACATCTTTAGACTCTTTGTTTCTGAAAAAGAGTTTGAGACTATCCAGTTTTCATGCTAAAGGTACTTCACCTTTACTTCTCGGTGTTGTAAATTTTCAAATTAAAGAACACAAGCTTATATTAAGTAGCTAATCCCATACCATTACTAACAAATATTAGGAAACAAATCCCATATCATTATCACCTAATATTAGGCAGTAAATCCTATATCATTACTATCTAATAGTAGGCAGTAAATCACATACCATTATCACCTAATATTAGGCAGTAAATCCCATACCATTACCACCTAATATTAGGCAGCATATCCCATACCATTATCACCTAATATTAGGCAGTAAATCCTATACCATTACCACCTATGAAATACTTTTCAACAATTGTCTGCTCTCAGGAGCTAAGCTAAATTGATGATAGAATTTTTACCCAATGGAAGTTTGTATAGTTTTAGATGTAGAAAATGCCTAGGTGTAATGTTTCACTATACAAGGAATATGATTATAAGAAACATCCTACAAAGTGTACAATATTGAAAATAATAAAATATAAAATCACATGTTCTTCGCTTTCATTTACTTAGCTATTTTATATAACGTTTTTGTCACCAACATTAGAATTGGCAAAAGAGACTATAGATATTCATTATTGATTTTACTTTTGATAGCAAAAATCGTAGAAGTGCCTATATCCTAACCTGTGCCTTCATAAGCCTTTATCTTATGTTGATACCTAGATGACGTTAAAGCTAATAAATATTATATTAGATTTTTACTCCTTCATATTTAGAAAACAAATATCTAAAAGTGCCTAGCATTTTTACTTGTGCCTTACATTTTAAGTTGGGCATTTAATATTTATCATTGATGTACGATTTACGATTGATAATTAATTTCTACAAATAAACAATAACGTTTTTCTTGTATTTAAAATAAAAATAAGTTACATAAGATATAGATCAGGGAGAAAAATTAGTTAGTAGTATTTACAATTTCAATGAAACTATTTACAATATAATTGTTACAACATACTTTGAATGACTAGTCATTAAAGTTAAAACGACAATAATTTATGGTTATAGCATGAGTAACTATATATTTATATATTTACTGAGTATTTACAGAACTAAAACCTCATAATAGTTACATTGCATTGAATCTTTACAGTTGTTTACCCTCACAGTTAATATTAATGAAAATTTCAACCGTTTCTCTAAAGATATCTGATAATACAGCATGAAAAGTTGAAGCTTTCGAAGACAGTTGAATCGAACTGGATTCTAAAATAACTATTGTATTGAATTAACAACCTTTTTAGTGACGCACCATACAAAATTAAGTTTAAAACACAAAATGTTAAAACACTTTCGTTAAACTAAGTGGTTAGAAACCTGCCAAACATTTCGATAGCCTGTTGTCTTCTTCAGTGGCTATTTCGTGTTGTGGATTACAGGTGATTAAATGCGATTAGTATAAAACACGTGATATTCTGATGTCACACTTATACTGGTACCAATGGCCATGTGATTTTTCTTTTTTGGGATACGCAATGACCCATAAAGAATGCGTTGAAATTTGGAATGGAGTATAGCTATGAATTTATTATATTTCCAGTATGGAATGTGATTATGTGTAAGAATGTGCTGTGTTAAGATTAATAATATAATTTTTTCTTTCTTTAATAAGCGTATTTAATTTTCGATCTGTATCATCATAATATATTCTATAACATGTTTCACAGGAATTGTTTACAGAATACTGGTTTTGTATTTGGGTTGGATAATGTCTTTTGGATGGACTAAAAATAACTTAAAGGTGTGCGAGGTCGATAGAATTTCTATATTAAGTTTAATTAAATGTCTTTTAATTTGTTTAATTTTTTTAAATAAGGGTTCAATGTAGTTCAAGCCGGTCTTATCTTTAAGTTATATTTGAATTTGGAAAGAGGAACGCAGCTTGTCTTTCATTTGTTGTTCTTTTCAATTGTTTCTGTGTCCCATACAATACTTGGGAGTTTCTATTCCCCATTAAAATCTAGATATACGGCAGTTACCCATAAGAAAGTGGAAACCGTTACATGGGTTCATATAGAGACATTCCTTGATCGCTTCTTTTACCCTGTTCACTATAACTGGGACCCTGCACCACGGCCCATTTCATTGGTATGTACAGAGACACTTGCTTCACATTTTGAAGTTTTCTTTACCTTCTACTGGATTCACAAGTCTTATCGTGGTTCCCACTTTCGTGGCTTCTTGCCGAAGTCAATGTGGATCTGTACCTTACAGAGTTGTCACACAAAATAAACCTCCTTCATAATTGTTAAGCTTATATATCTGAGTCCATAACTCTTCATGTGCATATACAGATGGTCCTTATGAACCTTCTAGTGCAAAAATCTACCTGTACTTTTTACATTCAAATTTTGAATGAATACTTGTCTTATTGTTTGCAATACTTCAGCTGCAGTTTTACTGCAGAGCTCTTAGGCCTTATCTTGTTTTGTTTTTTTCTTGTTAGAAGATTCAGCACATCTTTTTCCACATATTGATATTTTTAATGACTTTTTCTTAAGTGATCTTCTTTTGTTAAAATTTCGCAATCAAGGGTTTCACGTTTACTTCTTTATAACCACCTTATTCGAAGTGGTCTTCAAATTCACTGTGTGTGGTTTCCTAGTCACAGTACCATCTCTGGTAATGAGCTTGCAGATAAGTCAGTTAAAGTGGCACTTTCTTTTGATGGTTCTTCTGCTGTGTTTCCACTTAGTACCTCATATTTCAGAACTTGTTATCTCAAAGCCTTCTTTCTTCGTGCCTGAGGTCCTATCACACATATTCATTAATTCGTTTTCCATCGCATAAACATCTCGCTATATTACAGCACCGTCTATAAAACATCATAATTAATCATTTACGTCTTAATATTTGTCATTTGAACTACATATTGCATAAGACTGGTTTGTTGACCTCTATAATTTTTTATGTGTATTGAAAAAACTTTCTTGGGGACTATTGAACACGTGTCCTACTTGTAGAGTGACACGTGAATCTCTTAAGCAGTTTATGGCACAGTTTCAAGATCATTTTAATCAGAAAGTTTCCTAGATGGACCTTCTATATCATTGTTTAAAGTGTCTGTAATTGCAAGAGCTTTTCTTCATTTTCTGAGGCCATCTTCGTGGTTTGATTGTATTTGATTATTATTGCCAATTGTCTCTTTAATTTTTCTATGTTTGGAAGCCGCTCTCTTACCTTGTTCCAGAAATATCGAATCATGGTTTGCATAAATCCACACTGGATTTTAAGTATCGCCCAATAACAAACCTACCGACCACACCATGCAGTAGTCAATAAGGAAGACACTAGACTGTGTCGAAACGTTTGGCATGTTTTTATAACCTCTCGGTTTTAATGAAATAGTTTTGAGCTTAATTTAGTCTGGTTTTTCACTTCAAACATTGTTAATGTTACTTACCTAGACCTTTTTAAACCGTCATTTATACTATATTGAATGCTCTTTTGCAATGATAATATATTATCCGTAGTTTTTGCTTTACCTTTTCAAGTTGCCAGTAGAAGAAAACAAGATACTGTTATGTAAATGTATCTTGTATTGGGTTACTTGTTTGAAATTATGATTTAGCTTTGTTAGTGCTTATCAATCTTTTGGTGCTACATATTTCATTCTAAGTATTCCCTGATATTATATTTAATGTTATGTTATGAAAATTATATGCGAGAGCAAAATTTGCGGAAAACATGTTTTGTTTTGATAGGTAAAGACATGTCTTAAGTATAAAGAAAAACGTTCAAAGACTTTTTCAGCACTGGAAGAACAATTGAATCGTATTGACCTAAACAGATATCTTTTTGTATTAAAATGTGTATGTGTAACAATTTTTGTATTTTTTTGGTCAAACGTTTTGTTCAAGTTCACCTCCGTGTTTTAAGAAAACATTTTAAATTATATGAAACTTATTAAGAATTGACAAATTGGGATAGCAGTTTTTAAAGTCAAAGTTTTGAGAGAGCGAAAAATCCAATTTTCATAGGAAGTCTTTGGATTGAATGGATATGTTGACACACTATGTGTATAAATTATGATGCACTATATGACATTTGAAATATAATTCTCTAATTATTTTTGGAGTGATCTTTCCATGCTAAAAATATAGTATGTTATTGTGTTGTATTTCATTTTGGAAAAATGGTTTTTGTCTTCATGTACTTTGCAGAAAACAAAGGGATATCAGTGTAAGCGGATTTATGAAATAAAAACATTTGCAAAATAATATGAGGTGAAATTATAAACCTATTCATCTAATTGTATAAAAACTTTTACATGTTCAATAAATTCTAAAAGTAAAAATTGGGGAAACTCTCATTTGTGCTACAAACTGATTTGTTAGACAATGCATCATTATGTGATGGTTGTCATCCTTAAGAAAATAATCTTGTTATATTATGTTTTGCCTAATAATAATTTGTTCATTTTTAAATTTTATCTTTCAAATATAAGTAGTTTTTACCTATTTCAGGTAAATAAAAGGTTTGAATATACTTGAGCACAAAGACAAACTTTAATATTTACCCGTTAAGTATTTTTTCATCATTATGTATACCATAGATATTTTCTTTCAACCACGACCCAGATGATTACCATAGCTAAGGTATATTAGGCATTGTATGTTTGTTCATATTTAAGATGTACGTATGTTTTTCATCAAAAAGAATAAATTGTGCAAAACTTTGCCAAAAGACATTCTTATCAGTGGTCTGAGTTAATAGTTTTATTAAACTTTACACACCGTGGATACAAAGATTTTGGATAACAGCCTGTAATATAATTTCAAATACATCAACTCGTTTTATGAGTTAAACAAATTACGAAAAGAGTGCAGTGTTCATTTCCGGGCTACCGAAATGATAAGGTCAAGATTAAATCTTCTTCCTGAAGTTGTTCTATCGTGCACAAGTGAAGCTCAAGCAAAGTAAAAAAATTAATGACGAAGAATAGAAAATAGCTGGTCTGAAGGTTGTTGGATTTTTTATAGTTTCATACATTTACTTCTCTGGTAGATGTCTTGGTACTTGAAGCGTATTTTAATATGTAGAACCAAAAGGTTATTGCTTTTAATTTCACTGGAAGTGAAAGAACAATAAAACACATAGGGTCAAAGCATGAACTTTTTGTTTCATTTCCGCAAACATATGAAAATATATCCCATTTCTTCAAGTGTACTTTGCTATTTTATTTATGAAAAACTACTATAAATCATTAGTCAACTAAATCAATAAGGAAAGATACAAGTTTATTGCTTGACTAATGAGCTTAGGTATCCTGGTAGTCACACTATCTTCCCTTTGAAGGAGGGAGTAAATATCAAAAGATATCCAATATCTTTGTCCAAAGGGGTATTGAGATTATTTATTTGTTTTGTGTAATGCTACGTATTAGGCTATCTTCGCCTGGTTACCATGGAGAATTTAACTCCGGATTTTAGCGTTGGGAGATGGGTATCGAGATAATGGTTGATTGGTACCTATAACTCTGAAAAGCTTTCATACGTCCCTACAGGTGTTCACGTTCTCACCGTACAAACACGAAAAATTGAAATTTCATCGTGAATCTAGTATATTGTTTATAGAACGACTAGGCTATACAGGTAAGTGTGCAAAAAGGCAAATTCATTTAGTAACGAGTAAAGCTGGGATAAGTATTTGTGTTAATTTTAAACAGAGAAAAACTTCTTGTGTGAAAGTAAAATTTATTTTGAATGCTATGAAACAAAATAATTGTAATAAAGTAGGCTGTAATTTTTTTTTTTCAAATTAGAGAATATATATTTAGTTTATATAGACATAATATATATAACTCAAAAGACCAAAAAATTCCAGGTATTTAATAAAACTAGAAAAACTAGGACACTGAAGAATGGGGAATACATGCAGATGTGAAACAATCATGGGATAGCAAAGAAAAAGAAAAAAAGAGTTTTTCAAATATACATTTATAAAATTGTGTCAGTTTTCACGACCGTACAGACATGGACTGTAAGACCATGTTCTCTGTAAAAAAAAGAAAAAATAACAAATGGAACACGTTTAAAATATATACTTTTAAATGAACAAGGTAGACAAACAAACTACTGAAATGTATAATTATCTGATGTTTTTATATAAATACATAAATAAAGGAATAAAATATATATAGATATTTGCGTATCATGTATTTTAAAATATATCGAAAGAATTTCGCGTTTAAACACCGGATGTTGTTATTGACATGGAAGGCTTTATATAATATCGATTTGGTGACCCAAAATCATGGTGGTAGATTTAAGTAAAGTCTATTTATTCTGACGTAGAAACATTGATTTTGCATTTGAAGGGGCAAGAAACAAAAAAACACACGTGAAACCTTTCTACTATATTAAATGCTAGAAATGGCGTAGAAAACGTTGCCGTGGGAAGTGGGACATCTGGCGGAACTTGCCAATATATAATGTGCATACCGGTGATTTTGATGCACGACAATGTTATCGCTTTATTAATCCACAGTACTTATTTCATGCATTGCGGAAACTTCTTTGTTCCTAGGTCAACTAGAACTTTATTATTTGTTTTTTACATATATCTAATGTTTTCCAATCGCCGTCTTTGGTAGATTTGTCACACACAAAGCAGCTTTCGATACATTACCGAAAATCAAACGTTTACATTTTATTTGTGATATAAAGATTCTGTTTTGCTTTCTCATTAAGTTATTGTTATTTTAACATTTATTTAGCGTAATCTGAGTCTGCACATACCAAAAAAACTGCGCACATTTCCTTATAAACAACATTCATGTATTATCTTGTAAATATATTCAAGAAATAAGTATATAAATGATGTAGAAACATGTAATTTACTCACTATATCTTATTGTGATGAATACTTCACAAAGTTTAAGTTGCATTTCTTCATATTTTGTTACAAGCTACAGCTTTTACGGTAAAGAAAAATATTTTTAAAGCAGGTACACGATGTTTCGATCATTGGTGTGTTAATTCTCAAGTATGCAAGGTTTAACGTTAAAGAAGGTTTTAGTATTTACATCATCATTCAATAATCTAACAATGTATTGAAATTTTAGAGAAATATACAAATAAAGTTTAAGTCGATTTTGACGATAGAGTGGTCTTCTTGAAATTTCTTTATTTTTCAATTTTCACACGCTCTTCAATTTAGTGTTGTTTTTGTTTCCTTTGTATCTATTACTATAATATATATAGAAGTGAAAAATTGGGACTATTAATATGTATCTATATAAATATAATAGTACTGTCTATTGTCTGTTGTACGTCCATGTATCTACTTCGCAGGGTTTGAATGGATCTTCACCAAAATTGGTATGGAGTTTCATTATGTCTATGCGGGAGAACATACAGCTTTTGAGTTTTACATTTTGCGTTGTGCAAATTTTATGGGCATTTTGCGTTTTTGCGATTTTTACCACTACTTTGTCCCCTACTAATAGATCTTCACCAAATTTGGCATGAAGGTTTGTTGGGTCCGTGCGGAGATACATGTAAATATGCGGTTTCACATTTTGTGTTTTGCAGTTTTTATGGGCGTTTTTGAGTTTTTTTACAATTATATATAAGGGAAGCAACTTTTCATGTCCTAAGATAACCTTTCATTAATCATGAGCTTACATAACTTCCGTCCAGGGGACGAGTACTCCAGCTAGCTACAAATAATTTAACATAGACTACTTCGATAACGAGAATCTGTCTCAAGTGTGCCCAACATTGCCAGGCGATTAGTGCACTGGATTCGCACTTTGAGGGTAGCAGGTTTTAATCCCCCGTCCCACCAAACATGCTCGTCCTTTCAGCCGTGGGGGCGTTATAACGTGGCGATCTATCCCACTATTCGTTGATAAAAGACTAGCCCAAGAATTGGCGATGGATGGTGATGAGTAGCTGCCTTCTCTGTAGTCTTTCACTGTTAACCTAGGGACGGCTAACAGATAGCCCTCGTGTAGCTTTGCGCTAAATTAAAAACAAACCAAACTGTCTCAAGAAGAAAATTAGCAATTACGAAAAATATATGGTGTTATACAGAAGTATTAAACAAAACAAAAAGTTCAACACATACGCATTGAAAATGTTCGAAAAATCGTACATATGATGGCCTTAAGAACAGATAGAGGGCACACAAGTATTGAAAAGTATACATAAATCATGTAAGTGTCAAAATTTTCATTAAGCTATTTATACTATGAAAATTTCAAATACCTATTTTGTGTAAATAAAATCATATCTTTCTCAGATATTTTTTCACCTTTAAAAATTACCACATTATCAAAGAAGTTAAGTTGTTGATAATATTTTTTTTATGTGAAGAAAATTCTAAATCTTTCAAGAATCGAACTTTTCAATTAATATCGTCAAAACATTCATGTTATTAACTACTTCATGAATTTCAAAACTAGACTTTTGTCTCGCTGAAGGAAGATATATTATAGACACAATGGACTATCGGTGCTCTGTCCAACACGTGTATTGAAACCTAGTTTCTAGCATTGCAAGTCTGCATGCATACCGCTGTGCCAATGTAGGACCCCGGGGTATAGACAGTATTTACTTTATTTGCACATGTGCTAAGGAAGATTTGCCCTGAACACAGGTCGAGCGCGATTCCATGAATAGCAAGCGTGAGGGGGTCGTTGGAGCCACAGGTGCGTCATAAGAGTGGGAGGAGATGACTAGCTTCATTCCTTCTGCCCCCCCCCCAGTGGCACAGCAATATGTCTGCGGACTTAAAATACTACAAACTGGATTTCGATACCCGTGGTGGGCAGAGCACAGATAGCCCATTGTGTAGCTTTGTGCTTAATTACAAACAAACAATCATATATTTCCCTCTAAATAAATTAAAGACGGCTAGCGTAGATAGCCTTCGAGTAGTTTACCATGAAATCCAATATACGTGATATATATAAAAAACATACAAAGGTTAAATAAATTATGGAACTTCTTTTAATTTTTGCTAATGTTTTTCTTAAATGAACCCAGCAAACAAAGACACAATTATTTAAAACTTTTTTTGCCCAATATAGTGCGCTAACCATTGACCATTCAAATGTGTACGACAGTTATGAATATACAATACTTGTAGGCTGAATTTAATCTCTTAATAGTTTTAAAACATCTTTCTTAAAAGATCTGATGGCTATGATGGTCGTCTTGCAATCTGTGGGTCGTGTAATCGAAACGTGTCGCCGAACATGTTTGCACTTTCTCTCAGCTGTGGAGCAGTTATAATGTGACGGTGAATCTCCCTATTTGCTGGTTAAGAGTTAGCGGTGAGTGATGCTGGCTAACTGCCTTTCTCTCTAATATATCACTGCAATATTAAAGACGGCTTGCAAAAATAGTCCTCCAAAAGCTTTGCGCGGAAATTCAATAAACAAACAAACTCAAAAATTATTTATTTTTGTTATACTTCTAGTAAGCATTTATTGTTTTTTCTAGATGGCAGTAACAAATGTCAACTCTCCAAGCTGAATATATTTTGTGTAAACTTAAATGGAATTTAGAATGTTTGTCGAGTTGTAACAAGTTGATTATAGGATACAGGAAAATGAAGTTAGGGTATTTTATTGTACATTATTGTTTTGTTTGTTTTTTATTGGGCACGAAAATTAATGACATGAAAATCTTACGTGAAAATTTAATAAGTCAATATTACCAAACATTTTGACAAATTTCCAAGTATTTCTATTGAATTTAGCTTGAGTAAGTAAATGGAGATGGTTCTACGTTGTTGGGATTTCATTCAGTTTTCAAACAACATATTTATGAACTGTAAGCCTTTGGAAATTATGACATTTCTTAGTAAATCAATTTATAAATAATTAATGATTAAAGTGTTTGAGCCTTTCAAGGCATTTGTAAGTTAAATCATTTCAAACTGGCATGTTTTTTCAAAGATTATTGAATGATATAACTCGTAGTTTTATTCACGTATAATTTCAAACGTATCAGTTAAGACGTATTAATAATGCCTCGCCACAGCTAAATGATATTTGTGAGTGTCTTATTAAAGAGACAGATGCAATGCTGAGTAAAGTAGAGCTTATTTGAAGCATCAAGGGAAATATTAAAATTAGGACTGCACTTGTGTAAATTTTCACACAGATGTATCAGAGAAATAAATTTAACATTCAATAGTACACATTAAATGTAGCATGAGACTGTCACCAGTCTCAAAATACAATTAAAAATGTTTTACTTAATAGTTTTACTGAATAAAACGAAAATTATTAAGTAAAACAATTTTTATTCTACTTTTAGACTTAGAAAGGTCTCAGTTCAAAATTCATTTTGTAATTTTAAATGTTAACTTTATTTCGCTGATACATCTGTATCATGGGAAATACTTTGAAATGTTCATTTTCAATTTCGTGCGTTCTTTTTGGATCGTTGTCCGTTTCAAGTAGGTCCGGTATGGCCAGGTGGTTAGGGCGCTCGATTCGCAATCTGGGGGTCGCGGGATCGAATCCCCATTTCATCAAACATGCTCGCCCTTTCAGCCGTGGAGGCGTTATAATGTGACGGTCAATACCACTATTCGTTGGTAAAAGAATAGCCCATAAGTTGGCGGTGGGTGGTGATGACTAGCTGCCTTTCCTCTAGTCATTCACTGCTAAATTAAATACGTCTAGCGCAGATAGCCCTCGTGTAGCTTTGCGCGAATTTCAAAACAAACAAACAAACCGTTTCAAGCGCTGGAAAATGTGGAGTATTTAAAATAGTTTAATTGTCCAATCACTTCACTAGGCTGGTATCTTTGGCTCTCAGGGTTTCATAGAAGAATGTCCCATTCTATCTCACGAGCAAAGGCTCAAAAGAAATTCATAATCAAGGATTTCGTTAATATATATATATATGTACAGTGTATACCGAAAAGTACCTGGCATTGTCAAACTGATGTCGTTTTAACAGGACAACGCTACAATGTTTTCTTTTTTTATATATCCTAAAGTGTATACTCATGAAAATTAAATTGTGTGACAGCGAGATTCTTCCCTATTCGACTCTCAACCTGTCGATCTCAAGGACGGTTTGAAGAAATGGACAGAGATCACCTAATGACAAACAAGAGTCTTTGCTCGAGTACAAAATTTCTTCTAGCTCATGCAGCACTTTCAGACACTACTAACTTTAATTACAGGTTCCTCCAACCCTCCTTAAGTTTTTCTTGGTATACAAAAAACAGTTTTCCATGATCATAGCTTATAAACTCAACAGTAAGTAGACAGTAAAGTAGAAAAAAGAAACATGTTTGAAGTAAATTTTTCATACATTACAAACAATACTCGGTTTTCACACCAAACGTGTTCTTTCTCATTTAGTCTGTAGTGTTTACAACTGTTACTGTAACCAACAATTAAGCCCCCCAGTGGCACAACGTACAACGCTCGAAACTGGATTTCGATACCCGTGGTGAGCAGAGCACAGATAGCTCATTGTGTAGCTTTGTGTTTAACTTCAAACAAACAAAAACCAACAGTTAAATGAAAAGTCCACATGTACGGGAGGCTTGAAAGAACAGACAGACAAAAATCGATCACAAGGAAACAAAGAATCTTTATTTCCAGACAAAATTAATATTTGTGTATCCACACCAACACTAATGGATCATATGTTATCTGTTAAACTGCCACTTTCTTATCCAAATAGCTACCCTTTACTGCTGAAGAAGTAAGGAGAAAAGGTTTTTTTCACAAGATGAACAGCCCAATAATACTTTATTAGTCAAACCAGAGTTCTAATGCAGTATCCCACAATTCAATATTTCCTCCATTAGAGGTCACACATTCTTTACATTTTAGAGAAGATACACTACCTGCGTATATTTGCAAAACTCTGCACTGCCCAAAAACTTGGGTATGGTCCACACGTCAGGGAGAGAACAATACAGAAGCCCTATCAGGCAAACATAAGCATTTTGAAATGACCAATGTAATTATGTAACTTTGACTGAAATTGTAATTTCAGCAAGGTAGGGCTGATTATCTCTTGCTTACAAATATTGAATTTAAAAGCATCAGATTAAGAAAATCATAAAAAAGAAACGTTACACAAATATACCTGAATTAATATATTTATTGTTATTCTAAAGTAAAGTCTGACAGTTTTGTTTAACTGTCACACTTTTATCAGAGATAAGTAGTCACAAAATTAACAGAACTTCCTTACAAACCTGTTTATAACACGGTTGAGGGTATGCATATTATGATTCCGTCTATCATTGTAAATAGCGAAACAATGCTACCGTATTTCTTTGGATTATTTTACGTCTGATGATACACTGAAGAGCTTTTGTTTAGCACTAAAACAAAATAGACTTCCTTTTCTAACTTTTTCAGTTTGTATGTGAGAAACATTTTGTTACATGGCTTTATATGTTTTTTATATACATGTGTATAATTCTTCTAACGTTAATAATTTTCTGAAAATGTCATACCAATTTCTAATTGGTTTATTATACTTGATTTACGTTTTAACAAACTGTCAATCAAGCTGATATCTTAAGTTTTGAACAATAAGACGCATAAACGTAGACATTAAACATAAAAAAATAATATTTGCTACTTATCAGATGAAGCTTACAACACTATAATCCAGATAGACAGAACGCAGATAGCCCATTTATGAAATTAATTACAGTTAACTTCTAATTTAATAGACTCTATTAAAGCACTTAATAACGATAAAGGAAAGCAAAGTTATTGTCATTACTACAACTTCTAACACGGACATGAGAGAAAGAATTACTTTACTTAAACGATAATCACGATTTTCTAACTCAGAATCAAAATGAAGATCTTATTCACTAAGCTGGTAAAACTTCTTTCTTTGCATTCATACATAGGTACAATTAATTGTCTTAATGAAAATAAACGCAGTTCTCTTAAAATTTAAGCTATTATCATGGTATTATTAGTGTTTCGCCGTATTCTTTCAATCTCTCTCTCTCTCTCTCTCTTATATATATATATATATATCATAAAAATATGTACATCTGTCTGTTTGTCTCTTATCTAGCTATTCCTAGGCCACGGGACCAATCTCAACAAAACTTTGTGGGATTATAGTCTGGAACAAGCGGCATGTTATTGGGGGTTCATAACCCCTCCACCCCTTATTGCTTTTATTGGGCGTTTATACTATTATCTTTGATGTAAGTTAACGTTAACTACATTCATAGATGGCACTACGTCCTTACACCAAAAACAAAAATACGATTAAATGTATCACTCTCTATATATAGAAAGCACAAAAACTTATGTGTCTGTCTGTTTGTCCCTCATCTAACTACTCCTAGGTCGCTGGGCCAATCTCAACCAAACTTTGTGGGACGATAGCTTGGAAAAGGGGCATTTTAATTAGGGGTTCACAACACCTCCACCCCCATTGTGGATGTTATTGAGTACTTATTATCTTTGACGTAAGTTAACATTAACTACATTCATATATAGTGCCACATTCTTACACCAAACAAAACAACAACAAAAAACTTTACGAAATTTTCCGTCCCCCGGTGAGACAGCGGTAAGTCTTTGGATTTACAACGCTAAAATCAGGGGTTCGATTCCCCTTTATGGACACAGCAGATAGCTTGATGTGACTTTGCTATAAGAAAACACATACACATTAAACTTTCTATAACACAACATACACACAGTGTTTGGGAGCGCACATAAATGTTTTATATATCTCGTAGAGTGCGCTAGCACACTCTATAATGGTATGCAATGAAAAAATGGCCGCCACTATTGCAATAATAAGTAAACTCAGATGAGGTTGATACGACAACAGCTACAATAACGCTGATATGAAGAGCCGTTTCTTGAGTTATACCCACTTCCTACTTTGACCCGTGACCTTACAACTTCATCCCGTAAGACACTTCTTCGAACAATGATCATCAATTAATGAATAACGAGAAACAGCATGGAAGGACATTAAGAGGTGGGTGTAGAAAGCGGGTAACAGAAAGCAACTCTAACGTCACTAATATGGCCACTACCTCTTCCTACAAAATCACCCTGACCATCGCAGTATATACCATGTTTTAAGTATATATATATATATACATTGAGTTCTTAAAGCCTATACAAAACTTTTGGTGAGGTAATAAAGAATATTGTAACAATATGTTATGCCATAAATAAATTGTGTGAAAGATAGGATTTTCACGTTATTTACTATAGCATCCACCCCCACCCCCACATTTAAAAAAATTCATAACCGGGACAAAGGACGGGTACTTCAGCTTTTATTTAAAGATTCTAACATTTTTTTTTATTTTAAAGACAACTTTTGGCACTAGATAGCGCCAATAGTCCTATTTGTTAAAAGACAACTTAATAAATCTTCTTGTTCTTTTTTTAACATGTTGGGCTGTCTACGCTCTAGACACCGCAGAGAATCGAACCGCGGATTTTAACGTTGTAAGGCTGTAAACTTACCGCTGAACCCCGGAAGCGAGTGTCCCTCAAGGAGGAGTACTTAGCTCTACATTGTTTATCATTTATGTCAGCGACTTGCCTCTCAAGGACCCAAACCACACTTTTTGCTGACAGTTCGCAGATGATGTTGCAATCTGGAAGAGTGCCCCAAACCCAACAACAGCAGTATACAATATACAAACATTACTAAACGAAATAGAACTGTACTGCAATAAGTGAAGAATTAAAATAAATGCGCTCAAAACATAAGTCATATTATTTACAAGATCGTACAAAACAATCAAATTAATACCACAGTTATATCTATACGGAACTCTCTTACAGATAGCAACATCGGCAAAATTCTTAGGGATTACATATGACTCAAAATTAAACTTGATCCCACAATTAATGGCATAAAAAAACAAAATTTGGAAAAGAGTGAGCTATCTTAGAAGCCTGACAAACAAGGAGCTTCACCAGAAAACACATTAAAAATTTACAGAACATACACAAGACCAGTCGTAGAATATGCCTCTTTAACATGGATAAATGTATCAAAAACACACATCAACAAACTACAGCAAATGCAAAACTATATTTTAACGAAAGCACATAGAGTTCCACGATCAACAAACTCAGAATTTCTACACAACTATTAAAACATGCCAACTCTATCAGACAGGCTCTTTGATAACTCGCTTCAATATTATAAGAAAAATGTTAATAAAAATTGAACTGGTGAGTAAACTAGAGAGTTACATAATACATGATGAACCAGGCCCTAAGGACCTCTTTCCTCTAAACATCATAAATAAGAATCTTACGGACCAAACAGTGCTAGACTTACTGAATCCTAGATGCAAATGTAGCTCTATTTTAAAAGGGTTTTGTATGTAAAAACAGGATTATGTGTGTGTGTGTGTATATATGACTGCAAAGTGGAACTGTATTGTGAGCAAGTGGTTAGGGCGCTCGACGATCATGCTCGCCCTTTCAGCCGTTGGAGCGTTATAATTTTTGCGGTCAATCCCACTATTTGTTAATAAAAGAGTAGCCCAAGAGTTGGCGGTGGGTGGTAATGACTAGCTGCTTCCCTCTAGTATTTTAGGAACGGCTAGCGCAGATAGCCCTTGTGTAGCTTTGCGCGAAATTCAAAACAAACAAACAAACTGTATTGTGAACACGGACTAATAGTAGGATCATACATAAGTGAAGCTTGTGAAAATATACAAGTTGATATTATTCCATGAATTAGACATGGCACGAAAAGGGTATGTTAATTAAAACTGCGAACAATGGACAAAATGTAACATACTGTGAGTAATGCAACAACAACTTAACCTTGGATTTAGTAACAGTGCAAACAAAATAATAATTCCAGAGAGGGGGGGAAGAGGTCTTGACGCTCTCTGGCCTAAAACATGGACCGAATCCCGATGAAGCTGATGATGATGACCGCTGAACCATAAGATAACATTAATATATTTAACTATTTGCGCAAGTTAACCACCAACATCGTTACCAATAGAACATTTCGTATAATAATAAGTTAGAAGAATAATTATAAATGATAACTTATGAGACCTTACGGGACAAGTTTGTTTGTTTATTTGAAGTTATGCACAAAGCTACACAATGGGCTACTTGTTCTCTGCCCACCACGGGTATCAAAACCCGGTTTCTAGCGTTGTAAGTCCGCAGACATACCGCTGTGCCAATGGGGGTCACGGGGCAAGTTAAGAAAAGCCATGCAATTCTGAATTCAGTTTTACCTATACTGTAATCTTTAAAAAAGAATTTTATTTAGAGTGTGTCTTAATTGCATATTATTTTTCTTATTTAATCATCATTTAATACTTTGGACAGACAAACTTCAATTTTGTTTTTCACTTGATTGCAAGTCTTTGAAAAGAAAACTAGCACTTACTATCTGGTTTATTCCAGTATCTGTTTATAAATGTTACAATTGACTGTGTATGATTCTGCAGCAGTTTAACCAACTTACTGGTAATGATGCAAATGCCAAAAGCTATCGAAGCAATATAGCCGATAGGCCTAATATCATTCATAAAAATTACAGTAAGTTAGATATTTTACATACGCTTTTACTTAATTAGGAATTTCACTTTTAATCTGTTAGACTACTGATTAGCCTTTCGTCATAGTTTGACTTAAATATGTCTTGTATCATCGGCTCTTATGAATACATAAAACACTTTTTAATCTATTGTTTAACTCATAATTTATTCCAATTAACATAGACAAATTACCCAGTTTATTAACTTGAGGAATTTACATTATAAGAATAAGTGAAGGGTCAGCAGGCTTTGAAAAAACATAGCATCTATTAATCAGCAACTCTGTTTATGCAACCATACCATGCATTTTATATCTTCTTATTTGAATATATATATATAATTTTTTGAAATTTGTCTAATTTTTTTTATAATATACTCATTTTCGTACAATACATGGTCAAGAAAGTTGTTAGGTTGTTTTTACCCTAGCTACCTTTGTTGATATTGTGTACAGTGCTAGTCACTCTGAGTTCGTCTGATGTTACAGAAATGTAAGATTTAGTCAGTTTGGAATAGCAGCTTAACCACAGAAATCTGTAACAAACCTTGGGAGAGAAACAGTCTTGGATCTAGTTCTCTAGTAAAAGCAACACTCAGATATCCAAAAGCAACTAAACACATTGTGGTTGTATTAGTATTTCATGTGTTTTTGAATAATCGTGTCCAAACTTTTTATTTCTTCACAATTTCAGTTATTCAGTGAACTTAAAATTACTTCATGATAACTGGACAAAATTACAAAATAATCCCAGGACCTCATCTCTCCTTGCACAGATAATCGTCCAGGTTAATGCTGTTTTCTTTCTGAACAGTAAAAAAGGTTATTTATGTGGGGTTTCTATAATCAGAGCATTAGACTTCATTCACACCGAACCACGAACATCACTTGTATATATGGAGGTATTGTTATTGTTTCTGCTACATACACTCATGCAATCCACTATTTCTGGGCTTAATCTGGCAAACGATAGATAACTCTCCTACAAACAACGGTTAACTGGTTACATGGGCAAAAGCGACACATAAGTTCCATACTATGTCCATCTCGAGGAGGCCAATGCCAAAACCAGAGTCAAAGATTACCCTCTTTTGGTGAGTGACATTGTCTAGACACAACTGAAGATCCACCTCTACACTCACATCTAGTCTATCGCCATTTGCCATAATGAAGTCAGTATTCACAGGTGGTCTCACTTGGAGGGCCTGATAAATCACAAAATCTGTCAGTGTTATTGTCATTCTTGTATTAACAGCAAATTTATCTTTCGTCCTTATACTCTTACAGGTATGTATCAATCTTTTCTTAGCCCTTTAGGGAGTTTGAATGATCATCAAATCTTCTGGCACAAGCTGTCTCCTGTGCTCTCCTAAACTGTCGGTTCTCTTGAACCTGCTGAACTATTTGTCAAAACAGATATTTTTCTGTCCTACTGCTTCGTAAAGTATGAGCGGTCCACTCGAAAGTGACCCAACATACCACACCCAAAAACACGTTTTATTCCCTTCTTCCAGAATGCTGTCCAGGTGGAGGCATCATCAGCATAGAAAGTGGGATGTTAACAATGAGAGAACCAGGATAGCCATACCTGTTTACTGGAAACCAATGTGGTTACATTGCAACACTGAGATGTGTGTGGGTGGCTGGTTTACACTTTGCATGGTTCAAGCTGCGTATGTTGGAGGTAACTGGATAAGATGACCCATATGAGGTGTAGCCACAGCAGTTGTCACTGCAAGGTTCTTCCTATATTTTGAATGGTTTGAAGTTACCATTTCGTATCTTGTCATCGTAAAAAGTACCACTGTAATAGTGTGAATATCTCTCTCAACCAGTTGATGCTTCATCATATGAACTGGAAGTCCATCATCGAACTTATCCACAATATTGATTTTATTATATACTGAATCAATCACAGATTATGCTTTACCATACAGGTGATGCAGATCGTCTGTATAAGTGGTCAAACTCTTAGTGGTGTTTCTCTTCATTTATCTTCTGAACTTTAAATTCAGTCCAATGAATCACTTGATTTACTATTGTGTCACACAGATGGAGCAACTTAGCCACAACAATATTCCAGTATTTTAGTTGCTCTTCACTAATTGTTTTAGAAATCTACAGCTGGAGCTTCCATGCTTAGGACTAGCCATTCCAGGCAATTATAGTTGCGAAATATGTTTCACTCTTTTCACAGGACTCTGTAGCTGTGACCAAAGCCTTTAGCTTGTGAAAGTGGCAGAACGATGAGTTGCTTCTAGTGACACATTCATTAGCTCTATGTAGACCCAGGTTTCTATCTTTACCAATGACATTCTTAGACATCCAAGAACAGGCTTGGGATGTTCTTAACTGGAGCTGTGGTTTTGTTATTCTGGCTGTAGATGGCTTGGAAGTCTTGTACAAATCACACTTATGTCATTTCTCCTCAATGATCCAAAGCCATCTATGTTTCCCCTACAAAATAAGATTGCTCTTCAAAAGAAATGTCCAATCTGATATTCTGGATGCATCAGACATTAACTATTCTTCCTGAGTTTGCAGCTACAGAGAGATATAAGTCGTGGACCTTCACAGCATAAACAAAAGTTCACTATCCAGGAGAGAACTTCTCCCAACAGCTCTCTAATACAACACTTTTCTTCAGAAATTAACTTTCCTTTTTGGTCGCGATTACTTTTTCTCGCAGAACATATCATTCTTTAAGAATATATATTTCTTTAAACTTCATTAATGAGGAGTTCAAGTAAGGGCAATGTACAAATTAACAGAAAACTCTAGAATAATATCCTATTTTCACAGACAAAAATTACTCATTTCTACCAACTCTATTGGATATGTAGTAAAATGATTTTCTAAAAGAATAAATTAGTTAGATGCTCTATATAATGGAGAGCTCGGCAAGATAAACTGCAGTCATACTGAATACTGCTAAAATTAATTGAATTTGTGCTAAGAAATAAACAGACTGGATAAAATGTGGTACACAATAAAATCACCATTTCATATTAGCACAAACACAATTTCAATGCGTATTTGCTTTGGATGCTGAAGAGTCACCATTACCGGAGTTGTGAAATGACCAGATTTGATCTACATCCTCAAGATTTATTTCCAAACTGTCCACTTCCCTGTATATGTTGTTCCAAACTATATAATTCTCATGTTGCTTAGGTGTATACATAACATCGGACTTATCCAGAACCCATGTGACATTTGGAAATTGTAACCTAGAGACATTACCAGATCTATCACCATTAGAGGATTTTGCTGTTGACGTTCATGAATAAGGTACTGTTTTACAGCTAAATTTCACAAGGACAGACCATGTGTTATCAATAAGGGAATGACAAGGTATAAAGATAGGCTAAAACAAAATCAAGTTAACGACTTTCTTGACCACGTGATATGTTAAAACTGCACGTACCTAAAATAAAGGAACGAAATTTGAAATATTTCTATATTTAAATAGGGCAAGCAATGCATGATATTTCTGCCTACCACAAATAATGTCATATTAGAAGACATGACTGTACCAACATATACACATTCCTGTCTCAACATTACATTTTAACCAAAGTATACTTCTTACACGTAAAATTACAATTCAACAGCAAACTTGATAACCATAGAAACCAATGCCAATCCATAGCTGTCTCATTATCCATACTCTACAGGATATTCCTGACATTCAGGTACCACTTAAAGAATTGGAGCCATTTTGATAGTATCGTAAAAATAAAAGTAATCATGGATAGAAATAACAGAAATGAGTCTTTCTACCAAGTCACGTTTCAAGTTGTCATTTGTAAAATGTACGCTTACACATACAATACAATGTACCAGTAAATCCACGGATGACAGCAGTATAACTTTTGCCATATCAACTTAGCAATATGTCAACAGCCATCTACGTCATGTAAAATCTAAAATATAAGAAGGTAACATACATTTTTTTCTGAAATATGCAGTCCATATCAATCTATCATACTATGTTACACCCCAACCCCCTTATTACATTTCATGAAGACTGCCTGTTGTATGGGGTCTTATATTACAACCTATTCTGTCCTATTTAGCAAGTATTGCATCAGCTTCTCAGAAGTGCTTCTAGAACTTACTAAGCAGACTGATTATCCTAAGACACCAGACCAATCTCCTACTATAAGGCATTTTTAGGTAGCTCAGGCAATACGAGTAGCAACACTCTTTCAGGTGATGATACATCAATCAACTAAATGTTATCAGAGATTATCTTATAACTCTCTAGGTAGGGATGGCACGGCGCCCGTATTAAAGCAATATAAAAGTCAACTGGATTTTCTTCTCTATAGGTAATCAGAAGTTAGATATGAAGAGCTTCCTGGCAGAGTCACTTTATCTCTGGTGTATATGTCATTTTTCAGCTCTCTAGAGTGTCCCAAAGTCGAAAACCGGTCGTCATCATCTATCTTCAACAGGCCTAGCACCTACCTAGTTCTAGCAGTAAATATAATTTTACCATCATTTGGTAGAGCAAAAGCGCCTTCATTATCTTTGATGATCTATTTTATTATTATTCTGTGCAAGGGTTATAAAGCTTTATAATACAATCTTTTATCTAGTAACCCACGTACACTATCTTACAAAAAAAGTAAAAACACATATGAGGAAAAAATTGTCACTAAATAAAAAGCTTTTGTGGGGTTGGCTACTGAACTTGAGAAAAGAAACCAAACAAAATAAGGATAAAACTAGACATATCAGTTTATCTGGTTAATGATCACATAGCAGACTAAGCCGTCTCGGCTTTATATTGATAATAAAATCCCTACATTACTAGCTTCCTCACTGGCAAAACATATAGAACCAGAATTTCCAATGATAAACGTTACTCTATTGTAAAAGTCAACTAAAGGAAATATATAATGATGAAAGATGAGATTCAGTTCGAACACCAAGCTTTCGATAGACAAAGTGGGGAAGCCAGAAACGTTGGGATTGTATTCTCCATGTTAAGTCGAGACGGTTTAGTCTGCTATGTGATCATTAGCCGGATTAAGCGATATGTCCACTTCTACACTTATTTTGTTTGGTTCTTTGGAAGCCAGAAACGTTGGGATTGTATTCTCCATGTTAAGTCGAGACGGTTTAGTCTGCTATGTGATCATTAGCCGGATTAAGCGATATGTCCACTTCCATACTTATTTTGTTTGGTTCTTTTTCTCAAGTTCAGTAGCCAACCCTACATAGCTTTTTTATTTAGCGATAATTATGTTCCTAATACTTGCGAAATAGAACAGCCAAAACATGATGCCTTAAAGACATCTTACAATGATACATCACTCAATACCTCACAGAGTAAGGTTCCAGTTCCTCTCACTAATTGTTTTTGGTTTTATCTAAATAAACTGACAATTTCTGGTCAAGCAATTAATCCCAACCATAATAATTAGGAAGTCTATGGCAGTATCTCAGCTAATCGGCAGGACATGCATACTCTTCATCTATTGGTTTTCCTGATCTAACTGTTCTTGAACTGTCAAGTATTTTTTTTGTCTGTATCTTCAACTTAGCCAAGACTTCGTGATACAATTATCTTAACAGAGTCAATTTATTATGTCACACCTTTTGCATTCTCACAGTAAAATACTTAATAGAATTACGTGAAATGTGGTACAATCTTCTTTAATTGTATTAAGTTTCTGCATAAAGAAAAATCGCAAATTTGCTTTAGTTCTTGTATCATAATTTGGTGGTAAAGTTTTAAAATCCTCTTGAAAGAGTTTGAAAAACAAACAGTAAAATGCTTCTTTTCATCTTAGACTTCCTATTTTCATTTTCCATTTTGTATATCTCTTAAGTTTTAACTTGATTAATATTCATTAAAATACATACTTTACTATACAGACATAAATAATCGCCCCCCCCCCCCAGTGGCACAGCGGAATATCTTCGGACATACAACGCTAGAGACCGCGTAGCTCTGTGCTTAGCTATAATACAAACAAACAAAAACACACAGAACTAGTCCAATTCCCACTAGGAATTATACAAATATTGTAAGAATTCCAAATATGTTGGCATCAACTATTTACTCCAAACAGTCCTCCAAATCTCCTTAAAATAAAATAAAAATGATGTAAGAAATATTTTGTATATTTCCTCTACTACGAATCAAATAGATTACAATGTTCGAAAGAAGTAGCGCAATGTTAATTTGTGTTATAAGAGCGATGGCCAAATTATACTTTTGAATCATACAACAGTAACCAAAGATTTGGTGGTCAATGCTGCCTTCGATGTAACATATCAGTTAAAAATTAGGATAGTTATTTAGTTAGCCTTCATGTACTTTGCGAGAAATTCGACAAAACAAGCATGCAAGTAATTTTAAAAGATGACCACATTTTTCTTCTGGGAGTAGATTTAATTTATATCAACATTTTTACACGTAACTATCTTCATGCAAGACCGACTAGTAACCTTTTTGTTTTAAAGTTTCTTTGGTTAGTATCTGCAGGATATGGTCTGAAATTTCCACGAGCTTCTGCCTTTTTCTTGATTTCAAGATGACATTTCAGGCTCCGTGCTAAGTCCATAAAGGATAAAGAAATTAGTAAGATCCCAATACATTATTTCGAAATCAACGAGAATGAAGCATTTGTCCGCCCTGAAGTTGAACTTATTTTCAATGTCTGAATCAAGTTCTATATTAGAATGTTAATTAAATTTATATAAGTTGATTTATTTAAACTTATACAAGTTGATTTAATTAAACTTATATAAGTTGATTTAATTAAACTTCCTTACAAATCATACGGATCACTAATTTTAAGTATGGAAAAATGAAGCCATACTGACTGGTTGTTATTCGAAATGATTCAAAATTACATTGAGTCTACTTAGTTTTATTAATTAAAGACAATTAGAATTTTGTCAATAATTAATCATAAAAGGGTTCTTTGAAATGCGCGCAACAAACTTCCAAAGTATTAATTCGTGTTAATCCAGCTATGATCTGTCTCTACAATTATACGAGAAGCTAAACAATTTCTGTCATTTTTGTTTTAAAGTTTGAAAAGGCTCACCACTCTGAACAAACATTATTGAGATGCCGCATTCTGCTAAAAAATGTAAAAAATACATATTCGGATAAGTGTGTGTGGAATTTATTATCAGAAGTTGAAAGAACTTTGTATTCTTTGTAATGTTGTGTTTGTGTTTTTTGGCTTTTTTTCATTGTGAATGTGAAAAGTTGAGAGAATTTAAAATTCCTCTCCTTAGTTCGTCTTTGATTGCCTATACATATATGTCCTAACTACACAGTTGTTGGTAATTGTTACTATTTTGGGCAAGCACGGATAATATTATCACAGGTCTAACTTCTCTTTTCAATTTATGCTTAGGTTGTATCAGTTCTGTAACTTGGTCTTTGCACACATTTCTAGGGTACTTACCGAAATGCCCCCCAGTGGCACAGCGGTATGTCTGCGGACTTACAACATTAGAATTCGGGTTTCGATACCCGTGGTGGGCAGAGCACAGATAGCCCATTGTGTAGCTTTGTGCTTAATTACAAACAAACAAACAAACTTACCGAAATAGTCAGACAGCTATATGAAACTTGTGCATTTTTGGCCAATTATTTATAAGGATGTGATTTTTTTACAAAAATTCCCAATGAAACAGTAGTATTCAAATTAAGTGATTGATGTTTTGTTAATGAACGTTTGTGACCACATATATATCCGATTTGTTGAGCAAAAAAAAATTATACTTTCTCATTTGCTTAAAGAAACATGGTCGAGTCTCATCAGTACGTATTAGGAGTTAATTTAAATACAAGCCTATTATATTACCTTTTATTTGTTTCGTTCACTTTTAACTTCTGCATAACCTCCAATAAGGCAGCGGTATATCTAAAGGCTTATAACGCTAGAGACGGATTGCGATATCCGTGATGGGCACAGCACAGTAGCCCTTTGTGTAGCTTTGTGTTTAACAACAAAACAAGCAGAAGACAAACCTTTAGTTTTAAGTACATTAGGTACCTCTAGTTAATTATCTACTCATCATAGAAACTTAGCACAAAATATAAAAAGTATTAGGTCTTCAAGACATTGATGTCGCGTTTTGGAACACTTCCATTACCCCTCCAAAAAAATACATGACGTATAATAATAAAACGAACCGCCTAAACGTCACGTTAGTGTAGCCTATATAATGTGTAAAGTTTAGTTATGGCACACGATGAAACACACATTCGGAATGTAATGCTGTTTGAATACAATAAGGGCAACAACGCCTCTGTAGAGACAAAGAATATGAAAGAAGTTTATGGAAATGTTTTGAACTTTCGTAAGTGTCAACGATTGTTCAGCAAATTTCGTAAAGGTGACTTTAGACGACATGTTGGAATTGATATTAATGCTCTGAAGATGCTTGTTGAGTTTAACCCAAGGCAACACACTCGTGAAATGACACTGAAAGTGCACGTCTCTCATGAAACAATGCGTAAACATCTAAGGAATATGGGAAAACTTCATAAAGTAGGTGTTTGGGTGCCTCACGAACTTCCCGATAATCATCGTTTCCAACGTGTGAAAGAAGCTTTGTCTCTTTTGGCCCGTAATGCGCGTGAACCATTTTTGGACAGAATTGTCACCCGTGATGAAAAATGGATTCTATATGCGAATATTGAACGCCAAAAACAATGGCTCAGTCCTAGACAAAAACCACTTTCGACCCCAAAATCTGGACTCCATCCACAGAAAATAATGCTTTGCATTTGTAGGGACATCAAAGGAATAATTTATTTCGAATTCCTCAATCCACAGCGAACTGTCCATGCAGAGATCCATAGTCAGCAACCGCAACGTTTAAATCAAGCCCTTCCATCGTCAATCGGAATAGTGTTCTTGACGCAACACAAAATTATGGAGTTGTGTTGGGAAGTTCTCCCCCATCCACCATATTCTCCAGATATGACACCACCAGATTATCATCTTTTTCGTTCGCTGCAACGCCATCTTAAAGGGAAAACGTATGCAAATGTGGAAGGTGTTAAAGAGGCCATCGACATGTGTTTTACTTCAAAGCCAGATGATTTCTTTAATCAGGGCATTAACAACCTGACTGTAAGATGGAAAAGCATCATCGATAAGATTGGATATTATTTCATTTAATAAAATGTTTTGTTTTGATATATAAGTGGTTCGGCTTTTTTTATCTAAAAAAAGGCGACATTAATTTCTTGACGACCTAATATTAATGCTCAGTGTTTTACAGAATTTGCCAACCTATAGGTCAAGTGGGGAGTAGGCAGAATTGCAATGTTAAATGATAGTGTCATTATAAAAGCAATATAAATGTCCAAGCGGAAGCACGGATTTTGTTGCAAGTCTGATGTATCTATTTTATATGGTTAAAACGTTTTAGTAGCTGATCTATCTTTCTTTCTAATTAACTTACTATCTGTCTGTCTGTGTGTCCGTCGTTCAACCTGTCTCTCTTTCTTCCTCCATTCGACTATTTGCCTATCACGAATATATTTTAAACATTTTCCTCACTTTTGAATATATTTTGGTATGTAGTATTTGTCGCAAACGTTTTGATCATTTCTTCCCCAAACAACGCTGGCGGAGGGGATGTAGCGTTTCGACCGTTCGTTTTTGTTTTTTTTTCTGTTTATCCATTTATCTGTTTACTTTGCTAAATTAGGCGTATAAGTCTCTTTCCAAGGTATTCTTTCTTACACAATTATAACAAATTATTACAAAAGTAAGCCACTGTGATCTTGTTGTACTTTGATTAAGTTTTACAATTGAGCAAGTTTCTTACTCATTGTTACTTTTACAGTCATAAGCCTTTTCTTTAAATGTACCTAATTTTGGCTAAACTAGATGGTGTAAGGATTTATTGTATCGTCTTCCAATACTCTCGCATACTTTGTATTTTAACGATTATTTCATCACACTTACACCTATTCACCTGGGAAAACACTTGAAGCTGTATGGTCGTGAAATGAACTCTTGAAATGAATTATTTCACATTTGAAATATTGTCATTACACATTAACATAGCTTTCGTCTCATTTTTATCCTTTAGCATTCATATGTTGAAATATTTCTTTACGAATACTCTAGAGCATCTATACCTGTAACAGAATTAATTAATTAATTGTAATAGTTTATTATTATTGATGTTTCTTGGGAACGCCCCCTCCCCCAGTGGCTCAGCTGTGAGTCTTTTCAAGGCGCGCATGAGTTTTTTAAATATATAAAAAATAGTCAACGAAATATGGCTTTAAAAAATTTAGAATGTCAACCACAATGTGGTGTGTGTGTATATATATATATATTATTATGAATTTGCCATTTATTCTCTATATGTGCAGGTTTCATATAACACGGGGCCTAGAAAACTGTTAAGCTCATTTGATTCTAGTTGTTGTTATTCTCTTAGTTGTTGATATATTTCAAAGTAACGACCTCATATACGTTTGAATGAGAATGACCATGCATGTGGAAGCACTAATCACTTATGCTAAATGCGATATTTCTTGCAAAGTAAGAAACTATAAACGTAATCTGAAAGATAATTTTGACTTTGATTAACCCAAGAAAAATACGACTTTCAGTGTTTGTA
>NW_013665613.1:898977-921046 GCF_000517525.1 Limulus polyphemus
TAAGCTCATTTGATTCTAGTTGTTGTTATTCTCTGGAGATATAGCTGTTTATCCATGGGGAGATATTGCTGCACAACTGCACTTTGTGTATAAATATGAGAATATCGAAAATAGTGTCCTTCAGGGAATAAAAAAAAGATATATTTCAAAGTAACGACCTCATATACGTTTGAATGAGAATGACCATGCATGTGGAAGCACTAATCACTTATGCTAAATGCGATATTTCTTGCAAAGTAAGAAACAATAAAGTAATCTGAAAGATAATTTTGACTTTGATTAACCCAGAAAAATCGACTTTCAGTGTTTGAGTTTGTGAATTAATAAACATTGTTTAATTGTATCTAATATTGTGTTAAGTTTCTCAGTTACTGAGATATTCAGTACTACTTTGTAATAAATATGTTGTAGAATCTTTCTGAATAAAACAATTTTTATGTGAATATACTACGCCTACAATGGTTTGCTTTAATGTAAACTGCTTTTAACTCAATATTAATAGCACTGTTTGGAGATGAATCTATAGAAAATAGAAATTTCTTATGGAAAGATCTGCTTGGAAGTAATACTGAATGAAGATAGGTACGCATCTCATCTATAAGCAAAATATTTCAACTTATCTGCTCTATGTTATGAAAAAGTGTCACTAATAGTGTCCTGTCTGCGTCGTATTCATCAGTTTGTACTAAACGAATAAATTCAATTAATCTGTAAATCTCTGACACACAAGATTTAGTCCACCAGCATTTATCTACAAAACTAACATCACATCCTGGTTACACAACTGGAAAATCGATTTAGATTCTGTGGACAAGGTTAACCCACACACACACTCTTGGAACATGGACTGCAAACCATTTCATGTGTTCGATTAAGCAAAGCGTGGGAAAATGCCATATTCTTTTCTTAATTTCACATCAGCAAGACCAGTAACATCAAACAATTAGAACAGAGTATGCAGCTAATGAAGGAATCAAATGTGTATCTCTAATACACAGCTTGTATTGCATACAGAAAAATAATAATAAGCAGAAGAAAAGGGGTCCCATTAGATCTGCAGCTAGACGAATGAGATGATGTTTTTTTCATAGATATTATTCAAACAACAATTTATTGGGTGTATTTTTGACTAACATAGAAGTTGGTAAAGCAATGTACTGAATTCATTAAGCTCGAAACATGGGAATGAAAAACAATCATAATCATATATACAGAAGAAGTGATCCTAAGAAAATCAAACTAAACATAAAACATTATATCTCAGCTTTTAATAATTACAATCAGCTTAGAGACCTTAAGTATGGAGAACGTTAAAGGAAATAAGCACTTGAATTCAAACACTTTTAATTATTGGTTTGGTTTGTTATGAATTTCGCGCAAAGCTACACGAGGGCTATCTGCGCTAGCCGTCCTTTATTTATCAGTGTAAGACTAGAGAGAAGGCAGCTAGTCATCACCACTCTTGGGATACTCTTTTACCAAGGATTAGTGAGATTGGCCGTCACATATAACACCCCCACGGCTGAAAGGGCGAACATGTTTGGTGTGACGGGGATTCGAACCCGCGACTCGCAGATTACGAGTTGAGCGCCCTAACCACCTGGCCATGGTTTTTCGACATTGGTGAAACTTTAAGAACCACATTCTTTCAACTATCATATACCACAAGGATTAAATGACAGATTTTAGCCATTTTGTTACATCTAATCAGCATTCTCGTGTAGAAATTGATTGCACGTTGAGTTTGGGGACTTGTGGGAAAAAATTAATGTTATACAAAAATCGATATGTTGCTAGAAAATAATTGCAAGAATTATATATTTCTTGAACCCATGCTGAAGATATAGAGGTAACAAACAAATACAAATATTTAGTATACTGGTTTACAACTAAAAATGCATGAAAGGAGCAGAAAAGACGGCAATATGCAAAGACGCAGAGAGCTTTAAACAAAGCATGGAGTATAATAAGGAGAAGTGTAATACATCAGTGTTTCTCAATACTTTTCACCTTAAGGCCCATTTAGTTATGTGTCACAGTAATGAAGGCCTAAATATGCAGTTGATGACTCGTTACAGTAAGGCAGTCTCAACTGCACAGGCCCTTCGCGGCCCGTAACTGCGCGTCTAATCGGTTGAGAATCACTGTAGTAAATAACATTAAGCAAAACATTAAGCTCTTTTATATGTTCATGGATCAATGAGATGATAATAATGTATAGGGTAGAAATATGTGAATGGAATGAAAAAAAGAGAAGGTGGAAAAGTTGCATAGAATATACAAGAAATGTATATTTTAGATATAAATAGAAACACAATGAATTATGTATGGGCGCTAGAAAGAAGAAAATTAAATATGGACCTAAAAGATATAGAGAGTTTATGGATACGTTTCAGTAGAAATAAGAATGAAGGAAAAAGTCGGCGAAAATAGTAAATAGAGATAATAACATGAACTGAAAATAACAGGATGAATAAATATATATATTCGAATATGTTAGAATTAGAGAAGTAGAAGCAATATAAGAGATATTCAGATAAAGATAGAAAAAATAAAGAGGATAAAACAGAACAAAATATCTGAGACAAATGGAGCGCAGTAGAACAACCTACTTATTGTATATGCTATGAAAAGATAAAAAGAAGAAATTCTAAAGATGTAATACTTGAGAAAACGAAAAAATAGAAAATCAAATATGGACTGAATGAAGATGAAAGAAATCGTACAAGATATAAAACATGGAGGACTCTAAAAGATCGGAAATGCAGAAGAAATCGTAGAGGACAGAAAACATGGAGAACTCTAAAAGATCGGAAATGTAAAAGTTGTAAGAAAAAAGTAGAAGCAATAAAACTTATACGGAAAAAATAGCAGATAAATAGAATATTAGGCATTTGAAGATGAAAGAAAGCAGGGAGGAAATGGATGTATTTGGAAGATAATGAAAGGAAGCATAAAAAAATTGTAGCTCATTGAAGAATTTTAAAAGAAGAGAAGAAGAATCAGAATAGTAAAAAATATAATAAATAAACAGTAAAACAATTAGATAATGGTTTTGAATTTTGTGGTAAATGTACATAAATACTATTACTTATATGATGAATATACTGTAGAATATTGTACACGCTTTCCTAAAGAGATGTTTGTTTTACAGCAAAGCTACAGATTGGGCTATCTGCGATATGTCCACCGCGCAGAATCGAAAACCCTGTAATTTAGCATTGAAAGACCGTAAACTTACTGCTAAGTTTTACAAAATAAATGAATACAAATAACTACAAAAGTATAATAAATAGCTGATAAAAAAGAAAAATAAATTATTAATATATGTGTTTACAACGTGGATGTTTTAAAAAGACCGTGCTAGATTCTTGTAAATGGCTTTTTAACCTCTGTGTTCCAGGAAAACGTTATCAAACAATTTATTCTAGCTCATGTAAAATTTGACAGAAAAAGAGAATCAAAAAATCTTATCTTTTAGTCACCATTCGAAATATCGAAAAGAAAAACATATCTGCCATGAATCATCTGTAAATGTGTGCTATCATACACTAAAGCTACAATAAAATTTGGCCTAGATCCTGCAGTATGACAGTATATTCAAAATAACTTGAGATATTTATTGCTTGATAAAAATCTATTCAATGATTAGCACATTATAACAACGGCTCATTCGCATATTGTATATTAATTCATATTCACGAATTCTAAAATGTTGAAAGCTTAAGCAACTCGCATTTCTTTCTATATTATTATATTTCTTAGTAATTATAATGTAGTAGTTGTTTGGTGTTATAGTTTGAAAAAAATATTGAAAGTCAATATATCATACACTAAGAAAACAAAACTGCCTTTAATGATAAATAATAGTATTCCAAAGTTACAAGCTTAAGCTGCTTGGCAAGAAAGACGCGGCCGTGTAGTCTCTGGCGTCTGCTCTGATCCCTTCTTGTCTCAGTTTACTTCAGATACACACTGTGGGAGTTAGCAAGGGACTGTTATCACAATACTTCGTGGATTGATGCGATGTACGTGAAGAACGAGGAGAAAGATGTCATGATACAGAACAAAACTACTTACTATGTGTAAAGAAGCTACGGAAGCGTTAGAATCGGAGCTCAAGGACACGTAAAACATAATCACAAGAGGAATAAATCAGCTGCTGCGTTTTCTCATCGATTGAGTTGGGTACATTTAACCGAGGAAGGAACTACGAGAGACCAGAGGGCCCATTATTGAAAGATGGGGAAGACGTACATCCTTGCCAGTACTGATCCCAGCCTTAGACTGTTTGAATCCGGCGTATTGCATTATGTTTACATAGGTTAGCAAATAACTAATGCTGCTGTAAAATGCCAGTTCGGAGAGGTCACAATGTTCCTCAGAATACTTTTGTAGACATTATTATCAGAAAGTTTGACAGTCTTAGTAAGTTTTCTATTTTTATTTCTTAGTAACTTATACTGTGATTTTTCATCTTGCACGACTAGAAATGATTATTGATGCGTTTAATAACGTTGAATGTTTAATTAACTAGACTTCCATATATATTTGTAAAATATCATTATGTTTATCCCTGTTTTGCAGTTGTAAAATTACAGCCCCTTTTAGTTGCATTGCAGTTTATCCGCACATTTCAGCATCTACTTTGGTTTGAATATTTTGAGCAGTCTGTTATTGAGTTATTTTCTAGCTTTGAAAAATCACATACACAGGAATACTTTAGAACGCCTATCCACTCTCTCCTTTCGTCTTCCATGATCAGAAATATTTTCGTTTGTCCAGTTAATTATAATTATAATAATCAAGAGAAAGTTTTAACTCTGATTTTAATATCTAATTTATATTGGATACAATAGAAGTATTTCACTGACATATATCTATAACTGGAAAAGTATTAAAAGTAAACGAATCAAATAACACAGATAGCAAAATCATGTTATGTTCAACAAGTACGTGGCTAAAATATTTGTACAAACAGCAATTTTTAATCAACATATGATGAACATTCTATTGATTACAGGAAGCTATAAAATCCGAAACGACCTTTTTGTATTTAAAAGGAAGATAATGTATTATTTTCAGATACATTGTGCATAATTTTGTTTTTTGCAGATCTGCTGAATTTGATTTCAAATAGTCAGAAGTTTAATGGTGTTTAGTGCTTTTTGGGTTTATTATGTAACATTAAGTGACGTTTAATACAGGCAAGTCAAAACGTCTCCCTAAATGTATACAAACTGAATTGAAATAAAATAAAAATGAACACATTGATGGTTAGTCAAGCGGTTGCTTGGACTTTTAGGAGTCTTGAGGCATTTCAAAAAAAATTGTGTTATTATTTATAACATTATTATGTTAGTTTGTGTTATATTGTTATGTAGAAACGTTTCCGAGAAGCAGTAATAAATTAATCGTACGATCTTCTCGTACAAAAATTGCCCTGAAGATAGCATTGTAAATGATTGAAAGGTTGTTATGACTATTTGTTTGTCTCTATGGTTTATGGCACTTCTACCTTCTCATATATTTCATATTATTTATTCATTGCGTTGAATCTCTAAAATTACCTAAAAGATTCTAATCATCCAAGTGAAATCTTTCAAGAAAGGGGATTAATATATAAAATTATGTGACTGATAATTGTCAACATGATTAAAGATGAGGACAAATTATTTCTTTATATATCGAATTAGTTAACGTTTTGTCGAACAGTCTGAAACTTTTAGTAGGGTGATAAATTTACTACATATTTATTTTTCTATGCGGTATATATGACCTGATAGTTAGTATCATTTGTTCCTACTGTATTGCATCTTTATATGAATCATTGAGATAAGTACAGTGTTTAATATGCTATCTATCGTTTTGTGGCCAATTTGATAGATGCTTGATAGAGATACAATGCTATTGCGTCACAAAAGTGACTGTTATAGTTAAATGAGGAACAACTTGTGTATATATTATAAAAAGAGGCGTGTTTATATGTATTTTTGATTTGACGTTCTCTCAAGAAACTGATTGTTTGTGGAGCGGCTGATAGTTTGGAAGGTTATGCGGATATGTATTATTTACTCCTAATAATCCAGAGAATTGTTTAGCATTTGGACAACGCGGAAAAATTATGGGTAACATTTTTCCAAACGCCGTGTCAAATTATGGGTTTCCAGTTTGTTTATGGTAACTAACAAATGATATGTTTCGCCTGAGAGACCATTGTAAAATAAACTGAAACTCTGGATCTACAAGTTAGTTATACTTATACTGAAGTATTTATGTTTACTAGCTAGTCTCTTCTTGCTTGTATGCGACTTGAACAAATTTATTCTTTTCCCACAGTAGCCATACACACACAAACACTAATAGATATATGTATTGAAAACAAGAAGTTATGTTATCTAAAGAACGGGCATTATCCTTTCATTTAAGGTTTTATTTTAAGACAACTTTTTATTAATAATGGGTTAGAATTACTTATCATTTTCAGTTATCTTTTAACATTACCCGTATCTGTAAATTACGAAATCTCATGCTGGTGAGAAAGACATTTACCCATTGCAATAATAGGTTTTCTGTTTTCTTTTTTGAGCAACATCATTGACCAAAAAGACGACAATTTACATTAGCATATTTTTAGCTTTGGTGGACCACTAGCTGCTCCAAATCGATGGATCGAAATTGCTGACGACTGCTTGAAAGACTGTGAAAAAAGATGCAATATTAATTCAAAATGGGACCTTTGTCTTGCAAATATAAAAGGCCTAGATGTTAAAAATGGTTACCATGCTCTCTTTGTGGTTGTGAATGTGATGGATATAAATTTCTGCCAAACTGAGCCGGAGATGTGAGGGAAAGCAGCCAACATGTGTATTGGCAAGTATTAATAATGCAACAAACGGTAGGAAAAAAAGGGCACGGACAAATAACAATAAGAATATTGTGAATATCAATGATGAAATTGAACATGATAAAAAAATGACAATATGGATTTTATTTATAATGACGTTTTGGCCTTAATTGAAGATAGTGATGATGGAGGTGGTGTAAAAAAAATGAATACGTCCTAAAAGTATGCAAAAAATGTATATGACATCAGAGACGTTTTCGTAATAGATGCTTCTTTGACGAGAAGTCGAAAATCATGTGAAAGTGAATTATTTAATTCTGTTGGTAAAGCATGTCGTATAATTGCCTTCGGAATTTCAGTACTAAAGAAAATATACTTTATTTTCTTACCCAATGATGCACACCAGTTATTGCTTAACATAAGAAAACAAAATGTAAAAGATAACAAAGAAACCAGAGTTAAATACAAATATAATTGAAGTACAATCAAAATTCTCCCTACAAAATGACGAAATTTTTTATTGATGTAAAATTAGAGTGCTAGTTATCTAACATTCCTAATATATAACTAATATTATTTGAAACATCAATCTTTATGTAACTATATCTTCATCTATGATTAATATTGTGCTCTTAAAAAAGCAGTATCATTTCAATAATACTTAGTATCATTTCCGCAATCGAATTACGAGATTGATTTTTGGTGTTCCTGGTATGAAATGTTATCCAATTTTCTCGTACGACAGGTGTTAATAATATATTTAATTTCTCGATTTCCTATTTCCTCAGGATATCTATCCTTACACAGATGCCTTTAGATTATTAATGGTGATTCCAGAGCAGTATGTGCTTTAACATACAACATGTTATTCTTAATAAAGTTAGAAAAAAGCATCTGAGTAGTTTAGTCACGCTTCTATGGCACTAACAGTTGTCATAACACTTTGCATATTTTATACAAAGAAACAGTGAACAGATCTTATTAAAAGCCGACTTTATATTACTTTTCCTTGTTTTTTTGTTTTTTATCAAAGTCTATTAAGGTACAAGAATATTTTGTTTGATCCCCAAGTTGTCGGATTTCATTTATTCAATGAAACGTAAGGAAAACGAAAAAACGTTCCAAGAACACGTATGATAACATTATTATCCAATTGTCTTAGAGGAAGCAAATAAGCAAACCCATTTTATGATAATTCCATTTAAAGCTCTAATGAAAATGTTCATCTGTACGACGGCCTGTTCTTCAAGGTCTCGAGGTGACTTATAAGGTCAGTTTTGATGTAACTATATGTTTATGTTATTATCTGTACTTCAAGATACCATAGAGCGGTGAAAACTATATATTTACGATAGGCTACTATAAAAAACTGGTTATAAATTGACTCACCGCGACGTTTAGAGGCAAGTTCAGAATTATAAACAAATAAAAAACCTTAACACTTTAATGACACATACTTAAGTAAACATCCGTAAACGTTTACGTTTAAGAGCAAGGATTGACGCTAACTTTAACATCTTTTTCACTTTTCATTCATGAGAATAATATTAAGCTAACGTTTTACCGAAATTACTTTAAATTAAATGTGTTGAAATTTCAAGATCAGTTACAGTAACTGTACTAAAAACAGTTTCTTTGAAGCTCAAAAACGTCTCTGTACACCTCTAACACATATGGAAGATCACTTACGCATTTTTTTTCCGATTGATTTCGACCCATTTATACGGAAAACTATTTTTACAGTTATACAAGTGAATAGTATATCTGCTTGCCTGTTTTTTAAAAATGGTCTTATGTCGAAATTTTCATGATACTAAACTTTTTCGGTGTATATATGACCAATGTATCATTCACTCGTGCACATCAAACATTCTTGCCCTTTCAGCCGTGAGGGCGTTATAAAGTGACGGTCAATCTCACTATTCGTTGGTAAAAGAGTAGTCCAAGAGTAGGCGGTGGGTGGTGATGACTAGCTGCCTTCCCTCTAGTCTTACACTGCTAAATTAGGGATGGCTAGTGCATATAGCCCTCGTGTAGCTTTGCGCGAAATTCAAAAACAAACAAACACTCGTGCAGCTTTCCTTAAGCCGATTAATGCCTCAAGCCTAGTTTTCAAGGGAACATTGAAGTAAAAAATGCATTGAAGCAGCATTAAAAAATTGTCAAATATGTGGTCGAACAGGACTGCTGTGTCTCTAATTTCTTGTACCATTTTTCTTATTAAAACAGCTGTCGATTTTGTCCCTTGTTTCAACGTCGATTAAAAATTTTGCTGTATACATATTTCTCTTTGGAAGGGGTGTTCACATACTCTTTCAGACTCTGTTCAAGTGAAACTAATTTACACGTGTCTCCAGGATCTGTAGATAACCATCTACAGAGAGCTTGAATTTGGAAGACACCAGAAAGCATAACATGTAAAAAATGTCATCCTTACTTAGTAAGCGATTGAGATGAAATTAATTAATGTTTCGTCTTAAGCTGCAACTTTTTCAACTTCGATTTCTTTACCTCTCAATAATGCAAATTTATATTTACTTATATAATTTAGATTATTTTACAAATTTTTCTCACTTAACTCTTTAAAAAAAAATAATATCATTGTTGTAAGTTATATTTAAATTCATTATACAATGCCACACAACGTTCCTCACATTAGGTGTTATCTTTATATTTACTATTACTAAAAACAAGTCAAATTTATATTCTTGGCAAAAATTAACATTAATAACTTATGGGAGTAGTCAGATCAAAATATAAAAAAACGACCATAGTATCGGTTATGCCATGATTTTATGTCTTTAGACACTACATGTTTTGAAATCCTCATATTTCTTTATATTACTAACACATACATTTATTGTGCTGGTAAATTATTGTATACGTTTAGTTTATTATTCATAAGCTAGCCAAATCCACTTCAAATAAAGTTATATCAATGATTAACGTAAAGTATCTTGACTACTATTTTTTCCTGCCACTACTTACTTTACTATTTCCAGTGTAAGATTTACGTTATTTGCAAGGTAAGGATATACAGTATTCACCCTAACTCAAGGTATTAGTTTGATCAATCTGGGATAAAGGAAAGACAACTCTTATCTTGAATTATTAGACTGTGATTGTATGACGATGCCCGTATCCAGAAACTGTATTCAATTTGTGTACATAATTTCTAGCCGGCTTCAAGATAAACTTTCTGATTTATCAACTGAAAAAAAATAACATTACTTCAATCTTTCTCACCAGACAGAACGGGAAAAACTTTATGCACTCAGACGCAATCGATCACGCAATCAATAATGCACGAGTATATATATATATAAATATAGGACTATAATAATAAAATAATTCTAACCGTAACCTCATAGACATCATCGACCATACCTATATATTGATTGCTTCTCAGAGACAGGTTATACACACCTCTCGCTCCTGAAATATGACATAACTCATAGGGCTATCACGTGCAAATTACATGTACTCATTCATGAACCACATGGTTGAAGAAGTTATGTATATAAAAAATTCGTGGGTGGCCCAAATGCTTTGGTAAATTTTCGATATAAACGTTTCACTGACAACAAATTATAATAAATATTATACGTAAACATTTGTCTGGATGGATGAGATGATTTATTAAGTTATTCACATAAACGTTTCGCTGGCATGATTCTAAATACAGCTCTTGAATTGCCATAGCTTGTGTTTATTACAAGAACTCTTGTTTCTGGAAATAAAGGATAAACATGTAACTTCTGTGTATACACCCGTGTATGGTTTGTTTTTTCCGTACGATTAACTAGTCATGGCCAGTCAGATTCCGATTTTATTTTTACGAAAGTAGCAGTAATTATCTTACGTACCCAATCAGAATCCTGGTATTCATGGATGAGGTGCAGATCTATATAAAATTAAAATTATATGAAAGCAGCTTTAAAATGAGAATATTAGTTCGATGTTAAACGTAATAATATTGAACTTTCAGTCTGTGAAAGTTATAATGCTATGTCGTTTGTACAGTTAAACGTATAATATAAGCTAATTATGTATTCATAAGTTATAGAGAGCGATTCATTCAAATGTAGATAAAATATAATAGCTGTAGTTAGACATTATTATGAATGTTAATCCAACTTATTACCTAAATATAAATTATTATAACAAGAAACATGAAAATTAGACCTTCCGCGGTACATTCTGCTTTAGAATATGTAGGCCTAGCTACTTCCATACTTATTATAACTGTTATTAAGTGTGTCGCAGTTAAACCTTTTCATAGAATCAACTCCATAAATATGATATGTGTTCAAACATAATAAGAAGGAATAATCAGTATAATATGTTGGAAATCAAAATCCATTCTACAAATAGGTAGACCAAAAGTCAAAATTATCAAGATGTTTGAAACTGTGTAAACATCACTCAGATTTATTGCTGTTTATTTTGTTTTGAAATCAGACTATTCTCATGTGATTGAATCATAATAAAACTCACATGTTAATTCTTTAATTTTTAATTTATTTCGAAGTTGTTGTGAAAACATTAGTTTTCATGAGCCTAGAAAAATTATTTCATGATAAATAAAAAATTAAAACATTTTCAATCAATTTCAAAATTATTTCTGATTAGATTTCGGTGAATGTTGCAATAAATATACTTGTAACTCTACTAGTTCCACCACAAATCAGAAGCTACTACAAAGAAATAAAATTACGAAAAATGTTTAGTTTGAACTTGAGTATAGGCTCTCTACAATTGCAATCATATGGAATGCCTTTGCATTAAGTAACGACTCGGGTAACTTCAGTAAGGGCTGTGAAGAAAAGTAATGAACAAAATTGCAAGTAATACATAATTTTAGTAATATACAGCATATTTACTGGTTTTGGATAACAATCCATACCACAATCATCAGAGAACTATAGTTTCGGGCTATATCAGTGCTCACTATCCCAGCTCGATTAACATATTATCCAATGAGTTTCATATATCTGTTAGTGTAGTATAGAAGGAACTTTATATGTATTCACTTTTCTCCTGTTTTCAAGTCAAAATCTTTTTTTGCGACTGTCAAGCTAACCAATTAGAAGTGGCACATTAGTTTTGGCATATTCGTTTTTTTTTTAATAAAATGTAGCAACCAAAACATAATATTCCACTTTAATTTTTAACAAATTCAACAAGTTAATGAAGTCTGAGGTGTTTCTTCAGTAACGAAACTGCATGGTTAGTCTGATTTTAATATCTTTATATCTTTCGGTATTATGTTAAATAAAAACTGAAAGACGCGGGTTTAAAAACTTAAACGTTTTTGTTTGTAATTAAGCACAAAGTTACACAATGGACTATCTGTGCTCTGCCAACCACGGGTATCAAAACCCGAATTCTAGTGTTGCAATTCCGCAGAAATATCGCTGTGTCACTGGGGTGGGGGGGAGCTGCTATGCAGGCTGACATAATGCATCTCTATATTGTTGCACCTTAAAGTTTAACAATCGATTTAGTGAATGTAAAGATTGCCATCATATCTTACATTTTAGTCAGGAATTATTTGCTTGCGATTTAACAGTAAAAAATAACTTTGTTATCAATGTATGTAATAAATTATGATCAAATTTAATTGTCATTTTTGAAATTCAAAAGTGTTTAATTTAGCAGAAAATGTAGGAAACTCACGTGTATTAAGAGCAAGTCCAATAGTAAAGAAATTAAACAGGTACGTACGTTAATTTAATCGTTTATTGGTATGATTACATAATGAAGGGCTGTTACATTTTGAAAATTAAACAATTTCTAAATCTTTTTTATTTATTATTGATTCTTAAAATCAAGCCCCCCCAGGAGCACTGCGGTATGTCTGCGGATTTATACTGCTAGAAACCGGTTTTATATACCCGGGGTGGGCATAGCACAGATAACCCTTTGTGTAGCTTTGTGCTTAACAACAACAACAACCTTTAAAATCAGATCAAAATCTTCAATAAACCGTTAAACTTTAAGATTTACATGTACGCCCGGGGATGAAAACTAAATATACTATGTAAAAACGCTAATTAATCAAATTTTATTAAAACTGAGAACAGAAGAGTTGGGTAAAATAAAACAGTTACTGACATTTGGCGGCTTATTTGTTAATAATAACATACATAAAATCGTAATAAAAAGCGGCCAAATGACAAGTAGCTCATAATGGTATCGTTAACAAAATTGACCAGTATGATAATTAAATGATTTTAAACCAATTATAAAGTTTAATTTTTTATCAAGCAATTTGAAACTATTTATCGAATAATATAGATTGCCTTGGCCGCATTCTGATAACAATTATTTTAGTTGTTGTTTGTATAACAAATAACTTTTTTCTTGGTCACGATATCTTTTTTTACAGTCAAGCTATTTTTGGTTTCGATATCATATTTTTTTCTGTGAAAAACTACAATTTATCTCATATTGTAACGGTCTAAAATAAACACGCCACTACAAGCAGGGTTCAACAAAAAAAAAAGCAGCTTATTCAATTATAACAATACTTAGAAATAAATTAAACACTTACCAAAACACAGTTGATAAACATGTGCCTGGCCAGGACATGGCACTAATGTTGATGAACAATATATCATAAATATCAATATTATTTCAAATAATGGAATCAGGAAAAATAACCAGAAAGAAAAGAACTGAATTCCAAAAATAATACAGCAACACAATATTCCAAAAATTATTTTCAATATTAATAACAATATCGAGTGATAAACAGCAATAATTCACAAACTATATCGTTCACTAACTATCTCGTGACTTTCTTTCCTGCCCCCCAGTGGTACAGCGGTATGTCTGCGGCTTACAACGCTAGAAACCGGCTTACGATACCCGTAGCGGGCAGAGCACAAACAGCCCATTGTGTTGCTTTGTACTTTTACATAATCTTATACTATATTAATAGTATCTGTACGTCACTGCTAGGGAAGCTGGTGTCAGTTGCATCATACACACAAATTTACTCAAAATACAAATGATTACATAGAAGGTGAATTAGCGTTATAATGCAACTAAAAATTCATAGTTAAACTAAACTATAGAAGGAAATGATAAATGAATGATAAACACAAAAAGCCTAAAAAATAGAAGTTGCTATCTCACAATATTGTACACCAAATAGAATTCACTAGTAAAATTAGTTTATCACACATGCACTGAAACAATGTTGCCAAAAATAGCACCAACAAGACAAAGAAGACCATGCAAATGATTGCACTGCATGTTCATTGTGCATATACTCTGATAACTACATCAAAGTGGACACGTGTGTAATACATGTACATTGACTTGCAATGTATGTTTCTGGTATGGTCCTGTCAATTTCATGAAGGAAACACGCAACTCAATACTCTCCACGTTTCTAAGAGTACACCACTGTATTCAAAAGATGATCTAAAACAGACATCTCAAAATCAGTGCCCCATGTTCCATCAACAGCCATCTGACTCTGTGAAAGATATTGCCTAACATTGTCGTAGCCACTGTTGTATCGATTTAAGTAGTTTTGGTAAGTAGTTTTAAGTAGTTCAGGTATGCTTAGCATGTGAGCAACTATTGCATTTCTAACTTCAAAATGCTGCCCTTTAGAGCTAGTTAGTATATGACATAGCTCAAAAAAGGCAATTTCCATCACCTCTAATGCACCTTAAAGATAGAGCATCTGATGAGTTAGAATGACGTCTGAGCCACCTGATACGCGTTTAAATGGACAAACAAACCTCAGACCTAGTAAAATACAAGCTTGTCTCTGCCATTCCTCATCAACGTGATAATACCCGTAATCAAGTTAACGAAGTCATTCATTCTTATGCTCTTTTGAGCATCAGAAATAAATATTCATGACTATTTGTCCCTTGTATACAGCAATAATTTTTTTTACACTTAGTGCACAAAGTTGCTGTAGTAACACAATGGTTTATCAAAGAAGACAGTCTATTATAATGGTGCACAAGAATCTTTTCGACAGTGTGTATCAAGTGGGTCATCAAGCTCATTACAAATACTAATGCATCTGAAGCTGTTTGATCAACACTTTCATAGTTTTTGGTCAACTGTTTAATTGATTCATTTGAGTCTTTAATAAGTTTGTTAAACACAGTTTTGTTACATAGAATGCATCGTAGTATGCTATTGGCATAGCTTGACAATTCGTTACTATTGGTAAAACAGTTGACAATTTTGCTGCATGATTACCAGATTGCTGCTGAATTACCAACGCTAATTTTGTTGCACACAATTGTCTGTCAGGAACAGCTTTGATACTCTTCTTGAAGGAATTTAATTATGGGAGCAGGGGTCGAAATTTCTGCCGAAAATAAACATATTCCACAGCAGAATTCAATGCTTTCATAGAATGAGAATCAATGTTTATCAAGTACAGACAAGACAGACTAGTGACTCTAGACATTGCCACATAGCTATGGTTACAGGTAAAGATTGTGTTACCAATATCTATAACAATATTGTGAAGAGTTAATCCTTGTGACTTCTGTATGGTATTGGCACATGCACTCGCAATTGGAACCTGGCATTGGATAACAAAAGCGTTCATGACCATCACTAAACTTTATATTTATGCTAACAATGACACTGGCTTAATCTATGCTATACTTAACAGAATACACATTACCTATTGCTCCATTTACGAGTCCAAGAGTGACGTCAGTGTTTCTCCTGAGCATAATCTTGCATAACCTCAAAGTATTCATGATAGAAATAAAAGTGCTCGTTAATAAAATATATCAGGCCCTATAAAAGTTAGATGAAACTAGTTAGTGAAGCACATTTATTAAAAAATACTGTATTACTACACAAAATTTTATACTAGACATAGCTCATTTACGATTTAAGAATTACTGAATTGTTTATGTAAAAACCCACTTTGGGATTTTAATTTGTTTAGTGAAAGTATCATCAAATGATTCTGTCTTGCGGACTTTCGTTTTTTTCTAGACTTTTATAAGTATGTTCCAATTATTATGTAAGAGATGAAGTTAAATGCATGTGATGGAGAACATTCGGGTGTAAACCAATTTTAAACCACTAAAACCTAAGAATAATTTACTCTGCATACAGCAAAAGATACTGCAAATATAATATTTAAAGGTTCAGTAAATATAACTATATCAAGCAAGGCATTCCAAAAATTTCCTCAGCATTTTTACTGTGTATTTGTTCGACACTTGTCTTGAATAAGTTAATATTATTAAAAAGCTGTTGATAAAAAAAAAGAAAACCCTAAACCCGAGAGCTTTCGTTGGGTAAACATGCTAATATTGAAAATTCAAATATCATGAAAAAAAAAGTTTAAATCATGTGTATAAAATAAGTTAATAAATTGTTTATTTTAGCGCAAAGCTATATAAAGAACTATTTTTTTTCCTGTCTGCTGCGGAGATCACGTCCGAATTTTAATGTCATAAGCCTTCAAGCTTAGAATTGCGTTACCAGGAGACTGTGTTATTAGATTTAGTAAAATCAAAACTGTATATGACAAGATGGACTTGCCAGACACGACACACTTACGGCAAAGCTACTAGATTTAGTAAGTTTATAGATACATTTGTACCACAGTAGTTCATGTAATCTGTAATCGAGCCATTGTTGAAAAGCTATACTAGATTTAAAAAAAAACATCAGCTAAGAAAGGTAAAAGAAAAAAATACTGATTCCAAAGTAATTACATAAGGACATAACCTGGAAAAATTATAATTAAAAAATAAATGATAAGCCATTAACGTGATAAAGGAAGCAACTAGTATATTAAGTTGAATAGCTTTGAATTATAGCTGATCTTATGTGTTAGGTCGTCAAGAAATTAATGTCGCCTTCTTTTAGATGAAAAAAACCCGAACAACTTTTATCAAATAAATAGTCTCCATTCTTGATGATGCTTTTACATCTTACAATCAGGTTCTTAAGGCCCCGATTAAAGAAATCACTTGGCTTTGAAGCAAAAAAAAACATGTCGATGTCCTCTTTAACACCTTTCACATTTACATACTTTTCCCATTATATTTCAATTGGTTTAAATTTTACGCAAAGTTACATGAGGGCTACCTGCACTAGCCATTCCTAATTTAGCAGTGACAGCCTAGAGGGAAGGCAGCTTGTCAAAACCACCCACTCTTGCACTATTCTTTTACCAACGAATAGTGGAATTGACCGTCACATTATAACGCCACCACGGCAACTAGGATTCGAAACCGCGATCATCAGATTACGAGTCGAGTAGCCTAACCACCAGGCCATGCCAGGCCTCTGATCTTTTGATTGAAATTCCAAAGTGGATCGCAAAAGAGAGTTTCACCTCTTTTCAAAATCTCAGTTGTGTAGGCTCATATATCGCTGAACTAAACATCAGAAAATAGTTTGAATTTTTATATCTACTTCATTCATTTTTAGTATACTCAGCTAAGAAAATTTGGAATAAGAATTCAGATCCAATACCATAAATCTAGATTTACTATATAATTTGCATGTGAGGTATATCTATCATAAAGAACAATATACACTACAAAGATAAATCTATAAAACAGCCCAAACTTCTGTAAATTCATGGAACTTATACCTCAGATAACACAGATCATAGTGTTATGAAATCAAGAATACTAAATATTACTGAACAATTCTCTGAAGATTACTAATAAATTTGAGGATTAGCAATCTGTCTGTGTTGTTTATTATCAGCAATCAATTTTTATTGTTACTCGTTTCATGTTTCCGTGGGTGCTATGATTGTCTTGTATGCATTCCAAAATATTACCTTGACCCGTGAATGCTATGATTGGTTTGTAGGCATTCCACTGAAGAAAAACCTCAACCGCTCCTTAAAATTCAAGAACCATGCCAAGCTCAAATATTTTGAAACATAACTGTAATTTAAAAAAAAAAATTAAAAAGTATTTATGTAAACTTTCTATTATTAAATCAGCATTAGTCATTTTATAACTATGAGATTGTATTTGTTGAAATTATTGTAATAATAATAATATAATAAAACATGAAAATATGATGTAATTTCCAAATAAATTAAAATATAATGTTTTGACATGAGTTTGATAAAACAAATTCAGATACATCAAGAGGTCTTTGTTATTTCTATTTTATTCTAAGAATGATTATGCAGAATATTTTAACTGAAATATAAAAATCTGAAATATACTGGATATATATATATATGTGTGTGTGTGTGTGTATGTGTGTGTTAATTTATAACTTTAAGAGATATTTTAGTTCCGGTTTCAAACTAAATTAAGAAGCTAGACCTTATACATGTTGAAATTATGATTATTTGTTACACATTTTCAGAAAACAAAAGCATTATTTTCAAACACTCGAAGCTCAAGGAATAACCTCTTACATAATGAACTTTAAGGATAATTTGAATACAATGATTTATATCAATGTTGTGTAGCTGTTTAGAAATTTAAATAGAACAATGCTAATGTAAATCTGCCTTCTACAAAATTGAGAAATAAATAACTTAAAATGTATTAGAGTATGAAGTTAAGAATGCACAGCAGTTACTGTTAATTAATCTATTGATGTAATCTATGTCTAAGACAAAATTATTTTGTACTTGAATCTCTTATTAACTTTGAATTATATACAAAGACGATTAGGAAAATCTGAAGTATTTTGAGAAGAAATGCTTAAGCATTGACAAAATTGTAGAGTACGCATGAAAAGTTATGGAAACAGCGTCAACTATGTTAAACATGAATACATTATTTTGAACGCCAACTTACATAGTCTTCCCAATTTCTTTTCAGGTAAATCTGTCTAGCCAATCTTGAGAGCCTTGTAAAACTTTTTGAACCCTCATTTGAAGACATTAACATCGAAATTCCGAAAACCTAAACGAAGATACTTATTATATGCAATTCTTTACATTTCTTACGAATGTTCTTGCAAAATTGTGAATCTGCTATTGACACGCCTCTAACATATCTTTGAACCATATTTTATCTCTATTTTACGACTTAGCAAACTCTGAATTAAGACTGTTGCTTTGAGTGGTTCTTTACATGTTGATACTAATTTTCATATAAGTCGGTTTAATCAAGTAAGAGAGCTCCTAAGACCAATTTAATGCTCTATTTATGAGACTTTCTCACGATTTTTTCGAAATTTTTGCTTTTTTTTATTCTATAGATGTTGAAATTTAAAGTTGTTTTATCAAAAATCACGGAAGAAACTCACAAGTCATGAAAACATACACACACACATTTATATATACATATATATTACAATTGAACGCTATTATATAGATTGGGGTAACGTCTATCTAAATGTATAATTGTGTGCGAATAATATTTTCCATTAGTAATATTAACATGGTTTCATTCATACAAATGGCATTGCTACGATCAAGAACGGTTTTGCTAAAGTAACCAATTCATTTTATACAAGTATAAATACTTCTCATAGAAGTATCTATACTTATCATAAGTATGGTAGTACTTATAGTTGGAATGGGCCAGATGTGCAATATCTGCAATACAAATTAAAATATCAAACACACTACAAACACACGTAAACAAAACTTTATAAGCCCTTTATACACACTGTTGAGTAGTAAACAAACCAACTGCAGTGTAACAATAAACCAAAGCACTTGATAAAGTCAGTAGAGTAAGAACAAAAATTTCAAAAAACCACAAATTTGTCAATCTGACTGACTAACTAACGTTGTTGGAAAGGTATAGCTCTCTCTTGCCTTCACCTTATGCAAATCTAAATCCACATGACTGAATTACACAACCTTGGCTAAAAGTGTTTTTTTAGTTTTATTTATAACCTTGGTAATAGCAATAACAATTTTTCAACACTACTAACGAGCTAACAATGCACTAGTAACCATATTCTATGATTACGAACATGCTCTGTGAGTTGCCAAGTAACAACCCGCTCTCATATCACGTGCAGGTGCACGACTGCTTATGCGCTCGCGCTATGTGATCAGTCCGCAGCTGTATCAACTAGATTAAAAAAATTACGTATACTACGTATATTCTCTAGATCTAGGGTTTAACTATGATCTAACATTTGAAAGCGAAGTTTTTGGTTCTATACATCTGACTTGAGGGTTCTGTGTTGAACAAAGGAATTCTATTATAGCAGTCATTTCAACTAAACTTTGTTTGTTGTAGATTTTCGGAAACAAATTATTATAGTTACTACCATAAAGATAAGGATAACCTCAACAACTGAAATATATAAAAAGCTTCCCAGTGGGACAGCGGTATATTTGCGGACTTCCAACGCTAAAAACAGGGGTTCGATACCCGTGGTGAGCAGAACACAGATAGTCCATTGTGTAGTTTGTGTTTAATTACAAACAAACAAACAAAAATATTAAGAAAATGCTTTTTGAGATATATTAGATATTATAGAGGTAAATTGATCGATCTGGAAAATTTTGAAGCCGTTCAGTCTGAGAAGTCTCAAAAATACCCCAACAACTCATAGTATAATTAAATGCTGTTTCGTCATACTTTCAAGCCTGTTATTTCCTAACATTCCAATAACTTTTTAGCATTAACTTATTGGATTTCATCCATTTCTGAAACGATAAAAAATCAAAATGGGCTAGTGTGAATGGATCCTCTAAGTAAATAAACATTTTGTGGCAAAAATTACTCTGAAGTTTTTGTTTTGTTTTTTCTCAAGGATGAAAGCTCAATTATTCTAAGATATTAGCTCTTGTTTAAGGCTTTTAATATATTTGTAGCTAAATGTATCTAATTATTAAACTAAGTTAAAGTCGCTTCATGCCCCCCAGTTGCACAGCGGTATGTCAGCGAACTTACAACACTAGAAACCTGGATTCGATACCCGTGGTTGTGTAGCTTTGTGCATAACTACAAACAAGTCGCTTCATCAAATACATATTAAATGTATAGATTAATATTTGAATGGTTTACCATTGTAGGAGTCGTATACTGAAATTGAGGTATAGTTTTTATTCAACTACCAAATTCAGGACTAGAAAGTCTCTCTAAATCACCTTTTATTTTAGAAAGTTTAATAATCGAAATTGCTTTATATCACTAGCGCAACACCTTCCGTGCTTGAAGCATAAGAGCTAGAAAACGATTATATATTTAAACTGAGTTTGCTTATGCGATTCTAAAGAAGTAAAAGTGTGTTGTATGTTTTTTACGTTTTAAATATGTTGAAATATGTTTTCTTCTTCTAAATCTCTTAACTCTTAACAATTAAAATATCTTATTACCTACGTAAATAATTTTCACATCCAACAAAAAATAATTATTTCTTAAGTATTTTTTTCATTCCGTAAGACAGATACTACATGAAAAAAACACAACAACACAACTACGAGTATGAATAAAGGCACATACACATTAAAACCGTATTTTTATGATAATAAAACACAAGTAAGGGTTGAACTTGTATGACAAGCATTAATGAAATATTTTAGAAATTTTGTAAATACTCTAACGACGATTTATGCTAATTTCAGCATTTCCAAATCAAAGAAATAATGTAACATACATAATAGCAATGAACGATACATGTAATATAAGTAATATTATTGGAAATACATTTATATACTCCATAGACATCTCAAAAACAACAACAAAGGTTACGTGTTATAATTTTGTATAATATTTTATTTGAATATATACACGTAATATAAACTTTTTCAGTGCAATAATGAAAAAATCTTTCCAGTTAAGTTGATAAACAGAAAGCAAAATAAAAAAATAAATGTGAACTATAAGACAGGGAGCTCTTTTCTGAAATGGAGACTAATTTATGTTTCGTTTGTCTAATTTCCATAAATTGGGTACTAAAACTATGAAGTTGTTGCTAGTGTTCTATCATCAGCACCTAATAATTAAAATAATTTGGACTATTATTTCGTTTGGCTTCCCTTGCATTGTATGTCTTGCATTAATAAGCATTGGTATACACCAAACTTTCTGCAGTATATTCCAAAGTTCTTACCCTGATTTTGTGTAGTGATTCTGCTTTTTCTTAGTAAGGCGATCCCATATACAACAATGTTGAGACCAAAGCTCGGAAAATAGATATCGTTTTAGGAGAACTGCGGTGTTCTTTGAATTATTTTAACGATCAGCATAAAAGTTCAACTAATCAATCTTTTTTAATTTTGCTTTTAATAACGGATTTTCCATAATTCAGCAACGC
>NW_013665613.1:922046-945895 GCF_000517525.1 Limulus polyphemus
CACTGCTAAATTAGGGACGGCTAGCGCAGATAGCCCTCGTGTAGCTTTGTGCGAAATTCAAAAAACAAACAAACAAACAAATCAGTTAAAAGAATTTCAATAAAGAAAAATCTCTAGCAAATTCCTCTGAGCCACATTTTAACTCTGAATTGAAAAATGTTTGGGAGATACATCAAAATTAAAACCTTTTTCTTAAACAGCCTCGGACTAATTCATTGATTATCACGCGAAGTATATTAACTGTACAATAAGTTCTTTACAATAAGTTGACGGTACTTAATGGTAAATATTTTGGGTGGTGGTGAGGGGTGTTTTATTATTTTTATCATTTTTAATCATTCGAATTTATATCCCTAAGGAATAGAAACGTAGAATGTTTTTGTTACATTAGATCTGCTTTTTGTTACATTATTATGGCATGCTTGGGAACATGAATAATATCAAAATTTAATAATTAATTAGGCGATAATATCGCTTCCACAAAAACTTTTTGAGAAATGTAAAGACTAAACCATCATTGATATTAAGGGATATTTAGTTTCAGTGTTTTAAGTTTTTACATTGTTTTCAAAGCTACTGTTACTGTATTTTAAACTAAATTAGTAAAGTATCTGAATCTAAGTTTCCAATGGACAGCAACTGACTGCTGTAGAAGCCTACAAATGTAGAGGACGATGTTTCGAAAGTCTTCCGTCTTTCGTCTTCAGGTTACTGTGTGTGTGTGGTGTAGTTTGGTCTTTATAGTGTTCTAGTGGATTTTGGAGAGCGTGTCATGGTTCGTTGGTTAAAACATGTTTGTGATTGGAGGAGAGACTTCCTGTAGCCTCAACCAATGGTAACCACAGTTTACTCACCTCTAATCCTTTATAGTGATGGCACACGACGAGACACATATTCGGCATGTAATGCTGTTTGAATACAAGAAGGGAAAAAACGCCTCTGTAGCCACAAAGAATATCAAAGACGTTTATGGAAATGTTTTGAACGTCCGTAAATGCCAATGGTGGTTCAGCAAATTTCGTTCAGGTGACTTTAGCCTTAAAAATTGTGATGGCAGGGATGTTGGAATTGATACTGATGCCATGAAGACGCTTGTTGTGTCTAACCCAAGGCAACACACTCTTAAAATGACCCTAAAATTGCATGTCTCTCATGAAACAATACGTAAGCATCTAAGAAATATGAGAAAACTCCGTAAAGAAGGTGTGTGGGTGCCTCACGAACTCTTCGATAATCATCGTTTCCAACGTGTGAACGTTGCTTCGTGTCTTCTGGCGCGTGAACCATTTTTGGACAGAATTGTCACCGGTGATGAAAAATAGATTCTCTATCCGAATATTAAATACCAAAAACAATGACTCAGTCCTAGACAAAAACATCATCGATAAGAATGAAAGCTATTTCATTTAATAAATGTTTTATTTTGATATAAAAGTTATTCGGGTTTTTTCATTTAAAAAAAGCGACATTAATTTCTTGACGACCTAATAATTTTTGTTGAATAACATCTGTCCTATTCATAATAGGATCAACAATAAACCAAAAACAGGAAATCTAATCATCCGAGCGCTTTCGAGAGTTGTACCTTTCTTTTTCAGAGATGAATTAGGAATGAGTGGAAAGCATAAAGTGTGTACTTTAGTGAAGTCAGTTTCAGTAACATCACGGGTATGTATCTATAGCAGCTCACCATAGCAACACATATGTCCTTAAGTTGACTTTCAAAGGGAATGTTGCAGGTGTGACTGATTCTTGCTTATGAAAAGACAGTAATGTGGGGATTTGTTTGTTTGTTTGTAATTAAGCACAAAACTACACAATGTGTTGTCTGTGCTCTCCCCACCAGGGGTATCGAAACCCGGTTTCTAGCGTTGTAAGTCCTCAGACATACCGCTGTGTCACTGGGGGGCGTAATGTGGGGAAAGTAGGTACGAATAGCAAAATGGGATCGGAAAAAGAATAATGTTTTTGTTTGTTTGAAGTTAAGCACAAAGCTACACAATGGGCTATCTGTGCTCTGCCCACCACAGGTATCGAAACCCGGATTCTAGCGTTGTAAGTCCGCAGACATACAGTTGTGCCACTGGAGGGGCAAAAATAATGTAAAAATAAATATTAATAATATATATAATAACATAATAATAATAACAAACTAAAACAATATCGTAAAAATTAATTAATAAGGAATAAAATAGATCACAAATGAAATGAGAACAGACGTTTCCTTTGTGTGTCCTTTTTAGTTTATTTAGGTTGAGTATAATCGGGCATTAGATAGATAAATAAATAAAAAAAAATTCTGAAAGTGAAAATTTATTTTATAAAGTAAAAGAAAATTGTTAAAGTTATAGAGCTTTTATTTCGGTGAGTTTATTGAACTTGTTAATACACTATCACTTCTTTGCTTCACAGGATTTGTTAATTTTAATTATTTCATATATCGAAAGGATAAATGAAACGTGATATAATATTCATTTCTAGATTTTCCAGCTTAGTGTTTCTGTTACAGTATTAAACCAATACTTCAAGTACAAAGTCATTCGATTTTTTTGTGGGGAACAAGAAAAGAAAGAAAGACAGACATCCTTGTCATGTACAATGCATCTACAAGAGCTTTGAAAATTTTGATTCTTTAATTCATACCTATTTTCTAGTGTGCATGAAACTAATAGTAATCCTGTTCCTTGTTTATATCAATTGAACTTTTGAACCCTTTATTTTACTCTATTTTGGAAAAAAACGATACGTATAATGTTAACTTACTAAAAATATATTTATGTAATAAGTTACAGGGCTGAAGCTAATTTTAAAATAGGCTCTCTGCCAGACAGGCTTCATTATATTTTAACTAGGAACGATTCTAGATCAGTTAGGTCCTGTGTTTTGAATGCTCATTGACGTAATATAAAGATAATCTCTCGCCTAACATAATTTGGTTTCACTTTTTAGCCGCGACATAGCGGCTCGTAGAATGGCTTTGAGTTGTTTTTTTTCAAGTACAAACTTTCAGCTCATAGCTCCGTCATCTCTTTACCGATTTTAAATCTAATTACAGTTTTTGACTCAAGAGGTCAAACCCTTTCAATTGATGTATCTTACCACGCGCTAGGTTTCATAGATTTAATCCTGCCTAAAATAATTTCAATTTGATGGTGAGCTGATAGAGATCCTGATGAGTAATAAAATCGAATCGGGTATACACGCGCCTCACGCTTGGTATTTTGGCGAACAAAAATATAGCTAATAAAAAGGGGAACAAAGGTATCGTAGATTAATTCACTCTAATCGTGTCTAAAAGAATTTCAAGAGCCGCGGCTATTCAGGATTCCCTTTTGTGTTATCTAATAACATTTATGTACTTTAACTGGAGCAACGGTGTTGAAAGACGAAAAGTATCTCAAATTATTTTCCCTCCAAAAGTCGTTATGAAACGAGATATAGAAAATAACAAATTATTAAATTTCTTCATGTTCTAAGTTTTCATAGATAATGGGCATTGAATGAAATCTTTAGTTTTATCTAATTGCATTCAACCAATAAACTAGGTTTTTATTGTGTGTGTGTGACAGAAATTATTTAAATAGATATTTAAAATAAATAAATAATTTAATTTATTAGCGAAATTAGTGTGAAATATAGCTATATAACATTTAAACGTGTATTTTTTCTCTCTTTAAACATTCTTTGTACTTTTCACTGTATATTTGAGTTTTATTAAGGAATGAAAAACATGAATAATCTGATCTTAGCTCATTCATTAGAAAAACGAAAATATCGCTGGGGTGAATCGCACTTTAGAAGAATAGTATCCCACATTACATGCTGCCCTCGGAATCGCCTGTTCAATTATCAACGAGGTCACTCTTAGACCATACATTTGCAACCTACTCTCCATGGTATAGATATCAGCTTCCAAAACCACATTTACAGAGATCAAAAATCAATCAGATATATGGTTGAATGGGATTGCTTTGATTTAAAATTCTACAGCCATTTATCTTATTAAAACAGCCAATGATTTAGAGGCTTGGCTGAAATCAGAAGACTTTTTTTGTCTTTTCAAACCTTTGTAAGTTTGAAATCCATCTTTACTAACTTATTATATGTAATAGATGGTGCACCCAGCTTAATCCCAGATGTTTGGGTTGGAAGATTCTCTTCGTTTTGTGGATGAACGTGTCATTACGGAGTGAATTAGGATGTTCTTTCAGAAATTGTTTATGTCGTAAACATCAAGCTGTGCGAGATTATCTGCTTGCTTAGAGGACACTAAGGTCTATTATTTTTTTTTTAAACTTTGTGCTATTTCGCCCTACGCAATTTAACAATCTCTCTATACAAACACTCTCCTTTGGACAGGGCTCTAAAGTATTCTTCTAACCACAGATATACTTACAGCGGCATTACAATGGTGAGTGGTTGGAAATTCCCTGTGAACCATGTATCTAGGTGCTAAACATGTCGCCCAAAGTTTTATGACTTGCTTTTGCAGCGACACACTGCTGTATATGTAGTACAAATCTTTTATACGAATTTCGAGGAATTCCTTCTCTATTACTATATTGCTTCTTTACAAAATTGCTAAAAATTCCGGAATTCTCGTATACACGTTCTAAGCTAATATAAATTTCATAGTATAATGATCAAGCTAATACTTTTTTTCTGGGAATATGGGTAACGTTCGGCACCTCTTTCAATTTTTTTGAAACTCTGCTTTTAAATTTTTAGACGTTTGTTTGTTTGTTTGAAGTTAAGCACAAAGCTACACAATGGACTATCTGTGCTTTGCCAACCACGGGTATCGAAACCCGGTTTTTAGCGTTGTAAGTCCGCAGACATACCGCTGTGCCACTGGGGGGGGGGGGGGCTTTAGACGTAAAATTATCGTTATACAAACGAGATCTTTATCTTCACAGTTTCGTGCCCGGCATAGCCAGGTGGATAAGGCGCTCGACTCACAATCTGAGGGTCGCGGGTTCGAATCCGCATCCCACTAAACATGCTCGCCCTTTCAGCCGTGGGGGCGTTATAATGTGACGACCACTCCCACTATTCGTTGGTAAAAGAGTAGCCCAAGAATTGGCGGTGGGTGGTGATGATTAGCTGCCCTCCCTCTAGTCTTACACTGCTAAATTAGGGACGGCTAGCGCAGGCAAGATAGCCCTCGTGTAGCTTTGCGCGAAATTCCAAAACAAACAAACAAACAATCTTCACAGTTTGATAAAAGACTCAGCGTAACGTAGTTTTAATGTTAAAATTTATAATTTCATAAGAATGTTCTAAAAATAATTACAAATTTTTCAATAGTTACGATAATAATTAAGTTAATTTCATTATTTGATTAAACTATTATAGAATAAATATAATGTGTATTACGTGTAAATATAATTGATGAGATTCATGATTTTACATGAATTTTTGTCAGAAATTTTAGAATGTATCAGAAAAACTAATATGCAAACGAATATCTGGCTCTCTTTCAAAAATAATTCTTTCAGTTATAATTCGGTAATTAAAACGTATTTATGTTGTTACTCCTGTAAAACGATGTAATTAAGTGTATGGTAAGACTTTGTGAAATTTTGCTAGTATTTATGTGCTAGCATCAGCCTTAATAATGTGTACGAGATCATATACTACTTTTTATTATTAATTTTGGATTTTCTTCTTACTTTCTTACCACGTAGATACTATTGATTATAAAAATTAGTGGTAGAATTTGAGACTATATTTCTGACTTATTATTTTTAAAGTGTTTTTGGTTTAAATGAATGTGTCTAAATTAACACTTTCACAAACAAAGTGTAATATTCATTTACGAAGAATGATAAAGACTCATCTATTTAATGGTTAACCTGACCTATGAATTTAAGAACAGCTAGTCATTTTTTAAAATAATTTTGAGAACTATTCGTTCTGATTACATCAAAACCTTGTACGATTATTTATTTATTTATTGTGTGATATATCACAACAAATACACATTTTGCATCTTTTTCGCTTGTTTAATTAAACCATTCTTTTTATACGGATATTTGCCTTCACGTTATTGTTTTAAACTTTATAGTTCATCCTGTTGAAGTAACTCACACTTGAACCAAACTAGTTGATCTTTCAAACATTTCTACCTTGCGAGAGCCTTTTCTTTAGTTATAATATAAACATATATACACATAAACATTATCGAAATAACTATGGAAACGTCTAAGTTGTACACATACAGGTATTGCAAATAATGAGTAGTTGCAAATAAATGGTCAACATTAGTACAGTTCATTATTATATAAAATACAAAAGAAACGAAACTAAATTGAACAATGCAAGAGTATTTTTCTATTTGCTTTAAATATGCTTTAAACATAGCAGTTTGTTTTAGAACAAATTCACATTACATTGTCTGCTCTGTTCACTGCGGGGAATCGAACTACGGATTTTAGCGCATTAACTTATCGCTTATCTTGCCAGCGAACGTTACAGTAATTTTATCAATGTATAATTATATAACATTGTTCAAATGTTCTGTATTACTATCCACACTTCACTTACGTTGCTTTGTTATAGTATGACAGTTTCGGTTTCCATATAAGAACATGCAGCCTTGACAATATTGATATTGGTACTTTTTGCAAGCTAAGCTATGGTTGCGAGTGTTCTATGGTCCTCTTTTTTTCCACTAGGTGTCGGTACCATGCTTCCACAATCTTTGGATCACTGCCTTGCTGTAGGATTAATATATGCCCAATAGTACGTGTCCCTGATGAAATCACATGAAGGATAAGAATCATTAGTCGAAATGCACTCCAAACATGTATTGATCTCCTAGCATGCTTTACCATGTACATTGTATACTACCGTCGAACAAACTGTGATTGATTTTTACGAAACAATATTACATTTGGATTTATGTATAAAGAGTATTCACCCTTCTCTGTCTTTGCTCATCCCATTGTTAGAGAATTTTAGATTGTTTTATGTCTCCTGAACAGTGGTTTTGAAGCAGCTACGCATCTATTGAAGTCACTCCATGCTAACGTGTATCTCACAATTCTGGAAGCGCCATTCATTCTTATACTTACAGCTTGGTTATTGGAAATATATATATTTCGTTGTCGTGTATCATGTAAAGAACATACACTAAGTTGCTTGACATACCGTTTAAGGAAATTTGGCTTTCTAACTCCATTGCTTCTATTATCAACAGTACCAGTTTCATACGCTCTATTTTCATACGGCTCCTACTAAAAAAAGAAATTTCGCCTAAATCTGTCGCATGAATTAACCTTTACCAGACAAAAAACAAAACTTTGATGTTTTCCCGTTTGCCATTTGGAATTTATCTTCTTGAAGCCGCGAGTGTATTCAACACACTACTGCTGGCAATAGTCTGAATGTTTTTACATTTTAGGCATTGTGTTGGTGTTACACTGTCTAACTGATAGGATGACAACCAGTTACAGTGTAAGTTATCAAAATGTAACTTTACTCTAGTACATATTGTTTTCACGCAACAGAGAAAGATCAATTAGAAAATATTTTCATTTTATACCCATCTTAATCACTGTTTCCATGATTGTTTCCAATTTTATATATACATATATAACTCAGAAAACAATATAAGAACATTTAAAGTTACTAAACAATGTATATAACTATAAAGGACATTTGTCCATTTGAACTTATTACATAATGCAATTAAAATTTAACGTGAATGCTTTTTCTTAGGATAATCTAAGATTCTGTTGAGTTTTTAAATATGTCATTAGTTCTTCGTATATGTAGGTATACAATATGTACTATTCAATGAAAACGTTTGTGGTTGTCTTTCTTAAAAGCAAAATTATTTACCTACCAAATAAACGATTAAACGCCAATTGCCGTCTGTGTTCATTCTATTATCATGTAAACTCAATATTTATAGCAGTGCTTTCGAGCTGTTTATACCATTTAAAGCTCTGCTGTGATATAATATTACCATTGATATTAATATGTATAGAAATGTATAGGAGAATTTGATTTTTAATATTGCAGCACATATATCAACATTAACGAAGTGAAAAATAGTGAAGTTAAATCTGCAAATGAAATGACATGATATACCAGTAAAATATTCAACATTCAATTAACCTCATTTCTTGTCATAAAGAAAAAAAAATCCTTCAAAATATTTTTGAAATGTTGCGTTCACGAATCGATTTTTCAGTAATGATCAACTCTTACACGAGTAATGAAGCAACACATAAGTAGCTCGAGTCCAATCCAATATCTCTATAGATATGTATGAAGATAAATGAAACCTTTAACTTCCTTAAGAAATATTCTCATCGTACTATCAATGAAAAGTGATCAATCAAAATGTTAAAAAAATGCAATTATTATTGGCAGAAATTATTATTTGTTTTTATACGAGTCTATAAATAGGATTTCAACATTCTATGTTAAGCCTATCATGAGTTATGGTGTAACGCATCTATACGTCTGTATGACAAAAGTCGTATCTCTATGTATGTTTTAAAGAAACGATAAAAATTCTAGGCTTATCGAAATGCACTGAGAAGTTAACTGTCATCTTCAGAATTAGATTACATCATGATAATCAGAAAATGCTTATAAAAATTATCTTTCAGTGATAATTTAATACTTAAGCGAAACATATCTAATATTTTTCTTCAATCTTTTTAGATTGACATTAATTTAGCATCACTTTTATGAAACTTTAAGATATACTCTAAACTTTAGTTTTCACCCAAAATCATCAGATAAACGTTTCTGATATTTTTAAACATTGACTTATTAGCACGCATGTTTTGAACTTTAAGATTCTATACTTTGATTTTTCGTAACATACGATGGTATAAACCTTATGTTTTGTTACTTTTGTGCTAAATACTTTCAAATTGTCGATTTTATAAAAGGTTACGAGGAAATAACAACACAGACGAATAAAGAACATATACTTTACAGAAAATAATTTACACTGTGTAATTTTATTTTTTGTAAGCGCTGTTTTGAACAAATGTGTTTTATATAATCGTAAATCAGATAAAAAAAAACATTGACACTGTATCATACTACTACGTTTTCTTTAGAAGCATAAAGCGATTTAATCAAAAACAATAATTCTTCTGAACTGTAAAGAAAATACTTCAATAAGGTAATACTATTGTGTTATTAAATGAAAGTTCAAAGCAATTAATATGATTCAATGTTTTAAGACAAATGACTATGGAAAGGTTCAGATTACGAACTTTCATAAATGTAAGTTATTTTTGTACGTTAATGAGAACTGAAGGTATATAAGATGTGTAACTATATGACATTTTAACACAAGGCTGCATAGCCAATTATCATACAAACTAAAAGAGTTAAAGAAATATCTATTTGGAGAATTGGTAAGAAGATGGTATTATTTATCAAACAAGAAGTTGTTCCTAAACATAACGAAATGTGTTAGGAATTTATTATGCTAGAGCATTTTACTACATTTGCATTATGTTCAGTAGTACTTTACTACACTGGTATAAATTTAATACTATTTTAACACAAGGGTAAGACTCATAGTCATACTAAATTCGAAAACAGGGCGTAATATTGAATTTTCTTGTCTTCTATTGTTTAAGATCACATTTTTGCTATGAAAATGCTAGAATGTCAAGTTTTATGTATGGGTGGATGGGCAGGATTCTTTACAGTAGGTGTCTGTGATTTGTTGGCGATAAATTTCAACAATAAACAATCAGGAAGCAGTCTACTTGTTTTAAAATAATATATTAAAACAAGTCAAACGTATATACAAATGTTCGTTACACAGTTAATATCAACAGTTGTATCCAGAGCTTTAGATAATCGTCTCTTTTCCGCAAAGTCCACACAGGCTGGTTAGTTTACTTTAGAATACAATTGATAAGACGAATAATTCTCCTCTGCTCTGTTGTTACAATACAATCGGTGATAATTTCATTTACGTTACACTGTTGGTTACGACAGTTGTATCCAGAGCTTTAACTAATTGTGTCTTTTTCGTCCACACATGTTGGTTCAATTACTTTAGAATACAATTTGACAAGATAAATTATTATTATTTACTCTGTTGTTACAATACAATCTGCGATAATTTCATATTAAAAACAAAGCGTCACTATACGCTCTTTACGGCTAAACTCACAAACACACAATCTAGTTTTATATACCTAACTAGTTAACCGCCTATCTTTGTCTTAACTTAACTTGAACTACATTTTGTATATGTATTTATAGTCTTACCGAAGCCAAGAATATTCAACAAGGTACGAGATATTATGGTGTAATAATACTAGATCAAAACAACGAGAAAAGCGCAATAATACAAGTGCCAATTTACAACAATTGAACTATATAACTTATGTTTCGTACACAGTTACGTAACAAACCTGCGATAAACTATCGCTACTAAAAATAACTAAATTTAATTCTCGTGCTATATTAAGCTTATCTAAATCATACACTTGCATTAAACAATAGTCATGTATATCTAACATAGAAAACATGTCTACTTTTAATTTTTGCCAGTTGCCCAATCAGAAACGTTCATTAGAGTGATGAAATGTTATCATATTTGAAACGACCCATTCCTTGAATTTCATCAAATTGAAAAGATACTCTTTCGGTACTCATACATTATGTGTCCAATTTTCGTGCCCCAGTTCAATTTTATTATAATGAAAAATTGCATAATATACCCTTTTACTTACTATTTACTAAACATCAAACAATGCATCTTTCATAAGTACAGTGCCTCTTTCAGAAAAAAAATAGTGTTAATGTGTGGCATTAGAAACGTTATTGTTTCGGCCTTTTTACACTTTCGTTAAATGTCTACACATGTCTAGTGTGTATATTAATAACATGTGTCATTTTTCTATTCATGTCAAACCTATGCAAATACAAGATACAATGTGACATATCTAGCAAGTGTTTCTGTGTATAAGCTTAATATAATGTATACTTACTTATAAGGGATTGAAGCCTTTTTTAGGGGTTATCTTACGCTATATTGACGCCTCTCGAAATGACTGCTGCCTGTACATATCTATAACTATTTGAATGTTTCTTTATGTGTCTATCTTTTATCTTGTCCATTCGTTTGACTGTCTGCCTGTCTGTCCCTTTGCATTTATATGTTCCTGCTGAAATAGAAAGTGGAGTAATTGTGCTTAGAGGAAATGGTTGGATAATAGGTTTCACATTTGTGTTCACATATTCAATACGCAATTTAAGTTATATTAAAACTACAAAAACAATATATAAAAATATTAAAGATATTTTGTCTTTCGTTAATAACGTGCTTATTTCCAATTTTAAAAAATGTAATATATCCTTCATACTATATAAATTGTGGTGTTTCTGTGTTTGTTTTACAGCAAACCCACATTCGGCTATCTAATGTATCCACTGCTGGGAATCGAATCCCGGATTACAGTGTTGTAAGTCCGTAAACTTACCGCTGGCTCACTGGAGGACCTCTGTGTTAGTAGAACGAAAAATTTGAGATTAAGGATGAATTCAAATAAATTGCATTTTAGAAGCCCCGAAAAATATCTCAGGATTTGCCACCAAACATTTTATTGAATATATTTTGAGCAGATTTAAAATTCTGGAAGGACCATATTTTCACATGTTCCCTTTTGGGGTATTTACATAAGACGTAAAAGATTAATTTTGACAAATATTTTTGGCACCATTTTAATTAGGTAAATATAAGAGGGCAGAAGTAATAGTAGATGAGTAAGGTTAATTGTGCAACAGTGAAAGCTATTCAAAGTAATCATAAAAGGGCAAAATGAAGTGAGTAAGAGGTATATTTTGAATTAAACTCTTAAATATCATGGAAATGAAAACTGCTTTTCTATTATTATAGGAGAAATTATAATTAAAATAAAATTTTAATTGAAAGAAAAAATATAAAGGAATAGAAAAGAAAGTATATTTTATAAGCTTTGACTAGTTTTTTTTTGAGTGTATTTAATTTATAAAAATATTGTATTTTACGTTCGTACATCTTGAAAAAATATATAACTAATTCAAGTTATTTAGTTTAGTTGAAAAGTATTATTTGAAAGTTTTTATTCTAAATTAGCTGTAAGATTACATACTGAATAGTAACGTTTAAAGTCACCAAACCAGAAGAAGCAAATAATAAAGAAGAGTAAGAAAAAAAAGTTTCAAGAATTGTATTATTTTGTTTTATATATGGAGAGATATTCAATACAAAACATAATGAAAAGTAGAAAAATTAGTTACTACAATAAATTGCTTCTAAACCTAATATATATTTGATGTAGCAAACAAGCGTTGTCAATGGTTCTTATGTGAAATACATAGTTGTAAATGAACACATTCCTTTGCGAATTAACTTTCACTGTTTCAGCAAAAAGTGTGAAAGATTTTCCGTTTCATAGAAAACCGACTTGAAATAAATTTAGTAAGCTTTATGATATAATTTATTTTGTTTACCCAACTGCAATAGCTCCTTTTACGTCATACTTTTATTATAAAATTTATGTTTAAAATACTATGACGTTCATAAACTCCCGCATGAGGAACTGAAAAACAGGTGATGGTTTTGACTTCCTGACAAAAAATAATAATTAAGGTATTTGAGAATAAGTAAAGTTTTGGTGATCGGATGTCAGTCAGTAACATGTTTAGTAGCTTATACGATCACCTAAGCCTAATTATTCATGAATAACCGATTTTTTTACTATTATTGTTTTTATAACTATATACTAATTACTAAATAGTTTTTATCCTAAATTTTGGCTGATAACCTGCTACCGTCATCGGGAAAGTCCTGAAACGGACTAATTATTTTATTGGTACTGGGCTGGATTTAATTCTCGGTCTTCGTGATGGAGTTCTAGTTCGTTATCCAGTCAATTGTAGTCATTCTAGAGAGAGCGTGATACACAGCTCAATGACACTGTCTGATCTCCAACAGTTATACTTTACTGATATATCTCAAGTTTTTCAAGGTAATGGGTATGTCACGAACAAATAAAATAATTAAGATGGTTCCATAGCTAAAACATCAAGAAACCCTAAATACCGCACTTGTTATGTATGTGGTAAACGTCTACTGAATGCTCAATCCCGGGAAGCGTGTGCCAGCAATGTTGTTAGTCTTGTTAGTCCCTGCATTGTAGGACAACTCCATTTTACATGAAGATTGTTTCATTTAAAACTCATTTTCTCTAAAGTGTAGGAATAATTATATGTTCCAAGTTATATCAACATTAGATCATCTGTGTTCGGATTTCTTTATAAGGTACCCCTAAGCGTCATTGCTACACGGTGTTCTCCGTTGACCTCTTTCACGTTGACATTACTTTAATGTTGCATCAACGTTATTACCATGGCTGTACTAATGCTTTATGAGAACAGTTTAAATATTCAGTGATAAAATACAAGAAGTCACTTTTAATAGCAGAATAAATCCTGACATGCTTGATACTGTTTTTAAAAATTATCAGTATACATATTAGCAGCCACTGGTGAGAATTACCTTTGACATTGTAATCGTCTTTCTCATCATTTCACTGCCAAATGTGCCAAATATTGTAACATTCTAAAAATCATGTTTCGAAGTATGTACAGTAGAGTAGGCCAACTAATTATACAGTAACACTGCATTGAATAAAAAATAATATGAGTAAAAGCGCGTGAATCTCCGACATGAGAAGATAATGGCTTGGAAATGTGAATATGGTAAGCTAAAGTCATTTGTCCTGTGTAAAGTCACAATAGCTATAGTATGCTCTCACTTGTGAGGTCTAGTTGCAAAATAGAGATAACATCATTAATGATATTGAAATTCTCTTTTGACTTAAGAAATTGTAAACTGTATGTCTGTGGACTTACAACGCTAGAAAACGGGTTTCGATACCCGTGGTGGGCAGAACACAGATAGCCCATTATGTATCTTTGTGCATAACTACAAACAAACAATTTTAAACAGCACTCTTCGGAATACTAAACTACATATCAAATTCTACTTTAGTCCATGCAGTAATCGAACGCATAGATTAATAAACACTACCTTATCTATCCAGCAATCGAACTCATAGATTAATAAACACACACTACCTTATCCTATCCAGTAATCGAACGCATAGATTAATAAACACTACCTTAGCCTATCCAGTACTCTAACTCATAGATTAATAAACACTACCTTATCTATCCAGCAATCGAACTCATAGATTAATAAACACACACTACCTTAGCCTATCCAGTAATCGAACGCATAGATTAATAAACACTACGTTAGCCTATCCAGTACTCGAACGCATATATTAATAAACACTATCTTAGCCTATCCAGTAATCGAACGCATATATTAATAAACACTATCTTAGCCTATCCAGTAATCGAACGCATATATTAATAAACACTATCTTAGCCTATCCAGTAATCGAACGGATTTATTAGTAATCAGAGCAAAACTGAAACACAAAACCTTCTAAATAAAACCACAACAAATAATTTCAAAAAATGATCAACATTGTACTGTTCTCTTAATTTTGTAATTATTTCTGTTTCTTCTTTATTATAATGTACAAGTCGAACACACGCAGAATATCAATTTAAGAATCTAACGGCAGCAAAAAAGTTCATAAAAAATATTAATGTTCAAATAATTCAAATTCTTGATGTGGTGCATTACATGTTTCTGTTACTCTTAAAATTACATATTTTGCTTTGTAGTTGAAGCAGGTTGAAAGTTTAATAAGTATTTTTTTTTCATTCATTAGTGTTGAGCAGATAATGATATGTGCTAACGAAGAACATGAAAGTTGCTATGCTTCTTCACTCACCTACAGATACACTAGAAAGTTGCTCAAGTTTCATTATTTCTAAACTGATATTATAGTTCACTAAATCCATAGATTCCGCATGTAACATTCAAACAAAGATTGCGAAATTATGAGTTATCTGGGGTAAACTAGAAGGATTGCTGTAAAAAAATTGATTAAGCGCTCAGGTAACACGACACAGTAAAAATCAATAAGGGTGAGATCTGGACACTGTGTTGGTCATATGTATGGAAAATTAGTCAATCCCTGAAAGTATATCCCAGCAATATCTTGACAGTCCGTGCAATCTGGGATGGAACCCTATCTTGTATGAAAACGTTTTCATTCAAAGTCGCTCTTCTATTTCTATGTAGAAATTATAACATGTTCCAAATCATAACAACGTCTGATACTCTTGGTTGAAATTAATTTATAAGGTATTCATACCTCTCGCTACTGCATGATCCTTTCTGCTCGTCGGTTTCTCGTCAATATTACTTTAATGTTGCACCAGTGTTAATATAATGGCAGTAGTAATACTTTATAAAACAATTCTAATTTTTAGAGACCAACTAGTAAAAGTTATTTCTAATAGCAGAATCAATCCTGGCATGACTGATGGCCACAATTTCAAAACCTAATCAACAGAGAGTTATAATACTTGGTACAGGAACTAATGAAAGACGACTCAAATACATTTCTGTACGTATCAAAAATACAAATGTTTCTTCTACAATATTATACAACAAATCGGCAAAGCAGACCTGTCAGCCTTAATTAAACGGCTTCCTTCTAATCTGTCATTTCAACATTATGAGTGGCTAGCGCAGATAGCCCTCGAGTAGCTTTGTTTATTTATATTCCATACGTGAAACAATTATTACTGTTTATATAAATATTGTCTGTTCTTCTCACGATACGTTGTATGTTAGTATTTATGGATTAAGCTACTAATACAATAAAACTTTTCTTCCAGTGCATGATTAATTCTGTTTTAATTAAATTTAATTAACCTATAGTGACTAGAAAACACATACATACATCCAGAACCACTTAAATTGAACAAAATGAAACATAATGATGCTACTTATAAAACTTAGTAAACATTTAACCGCAATTTAACCTCACAGAAACAAAAAGTTCATTTCATCATATCGTTGGCCAAGCAATAACACAGGACGTTCGTCCGTTTACTTTGAATTTTGTAGCTTTACGAGGAGTAATGCACAAAGTATTTTGTATGTAATAATTGATCAGGAACTTAATACGTGTAGAGTATTAGATTGTTTATTATTTCTTTTCGATCTTTTCAACATCATATAGGTGTTAGGATTAAGAGATTACTATACACTTATTATATTTTGGATAAGTATTTCGAGAAATAGTTTCCATCATTACCTGTGAAAAGGTTTTTCAATGTTTACCTTTTTCGAATAACAGTCCATCTATGAGCAATTTTCAGTTCGTAAACTTTCGATAATATTCCATTTAAAATCCAAAGAATCAAATACAAATGCGCTGTTTTATTTACTGATTAAGTAGTAGTGGAATATTATTTCAAATTCAAATTACTTACTTTATTGGAATTTTTTAATACCGTAGATCTTACGAGTTTATTCTTGTTTGTTTCAAGAATTTCAATTCTCTTCAATATGTTCCCTTCAACATATTGTGATATTTTTTGTTTTTGTTCTTTCTTAGATAGAAGGTTCGTTTTAGCCAATGCCCAGTTGGAAGATTATCCAATTATTTATTGTAACGATGGGTTCACTGAGCTGATGGGCTACACGAGAGCAGAGGTTATGCAGCGATCGTGTATGTGCGAGTTTCTACATGGACCCCTTACCAATCAGTACGCGGTCGCCAATATCGAGAAGGCACTGTCTACCTACGAAGAATGTCAAGTGGAAATAGTATATTACAAAAAAGGCGGTAAGATATAGAATTAGTGGATTGTTACTTCGTACCAAAATATAGTCGGGGACACATAAGAAAAGTGTAAACCTGAAGAAAGTATGGAAGCGAGAAACAAAAATGCTAATTCCTTGAAATAAAGCAGGCTGTTTATAGTATAAGATAGTTTGTTCATGGAAAAGTAAATTGTTGCGAATGATGTCCCATAAGAACATAAGTTGCTGAATTGTAAATACGATCATGAGAGAGATCTTATAATTTATTAGTATTAGGTAATTTGTAGTTTTGTAATATATAAAACGCCTCATGAAGTTTGTTTATAGTTATGCACAAAGCTACACAAGGGCTATCTGTGCTCTGCCCACCACGGGTATCGAAACCCGGTTTCTAGCGTTGTAAGTCCGCAGACATACCGCTGTGCCACTGGGGGGGGGGATGATGTACAACGAGTTTAAGAGTTTGGAAAATGTAATTCTCGACGTTTGATTTTAGTCTTTTACAAAATTAGTAATTGTTTTACGACATTAAAAATTTATCATTAATTTTTCCAAGAAAAGGCTAATTTCTTGTTCAGTTTTTAAAGAATATTTTACAATAAATCTTTTTAAAAAATCACAATGTTTCTTAACTCCCAGCAACTGAAGTTAGATAAATTTAGATATATAATTTCTATGGAATACTGATTTAGAATAAGACAGAATATTCATTCTAACAAATATCTGCCCTTCGTTACTCTGTATTAATTGAATTATATGAGACAACCATAAATTAATTATAAGGTTAATTTTTATCCCGTATGACATGAATGATAATTAGATTATTTGGTTGGCTTTGATGTATAGTCTTTTCCTCGCAACTATAAGCTAAAACGCCTCATGAAGTTTAATCCATTTTGACAAGACGTTAGTGTATATTTACTATAAAAGTCGTTATTTTCTTTATATTTTAGTCGTCAACGTGTGTGAGTCCCTTTACACGTGTTGGCTTCTGTGTCAATGTGATTGTTGTAAAGTGATTACGTTTCTATGAAAAAAACATATTCGAGAACAGTAGAACAAGAAGAGGAATGTTCATTATCAAAATGACTCTTCATATCTGTTTAACATGCTGCCATTTTATTGATACATGAAGTCTTGAGACTTACTTGATTTAGTTTACACTGTCCTAAATCTTTGACATCGAGTATCCACAGTCCCCACTTTAGACTTTTCACGGTAGTGAGTCGCGCGACCAAGGAAAAAGTAAACACGCGCGCCCCAAAAAATGCGGCCACTACCGAGAGTCTTTTTTTACACGACTTGACAGTGTGCAGAATCGGCCTCATTGAAGCTCACCCATTGTAACAGCAGCTACACCTTAGATATTCGAGACTGTAAACCACCAAGACATTTCTAGTTAGCACATCAAAAATGAAACGAATCCTTGGAACATTTGACGGGATATTGCCTAACAGAATCTGACCATATTCTTCGTTTTTTTCTTCTCATTCGTTTTCGTACACCCAATTTGTTTTGATGGCGTGCGTTGTTTAATTTTCAAATCTCAACCATTATCTCAATCTCTGTCAGATAGCTTTGAAATTAATATCACTACTTCCTTCATGCTCACTCTACAAGCAATAAGTTAGTTTTTGTTTTTGAAGTTAAGCACAAAGCTACACAGTGGGCTATCTGTGCTTTGCTCACCATGGGTATCGAAACCCGGTTTCTAGCGTTGAAAGTCCACAGACATACCGCTGTGCCACTGGGGGCTACAGGGCTGGTTTTATCTAACACAAAACTAGATTATAAATTATTTTTAACTTTTCTTGTAGAATTAAGAACTTAAAACTTGTATACTACTAAAATATGGATTATTAACTAAGATTTTATGCTATTCTAATTGATATAACATAAACAAAAAGTAGTTTAATAAAATTTTGAATGTAAGACACTAAACCTTTGTGCCATGTGCAGTAAAGTGCACCCAGGCCAATAGGGACTTTACAGGGATAAAGAATATTATTACTTTTGTTTCTTATGCAAAAATTCGTGGAATTCTGAAGAGTAATTTTCATAATCATCATTATCATGGCCATTGTTTCGGTATAAGTTATTTTCTTGTAAAGAGCTTGGCTTTTTATTTATCGTGTACCACACCCCCTTGTAAAGTTTTAAATATCCTGCGCCAATCGGTGGAATTTAGAGTTTTAATTGTTTGTTGGTAGTTATTTCTTCTTTGCTTAAGCTAACAGATTTGTTTGTAAGTTCATATGTTTATTTTCCACACGCATAAGCCTATATACTAGTTCGCACTTATCTCGTGCTATACATATAACCATAGAAATTCCTTGTTTTCCAGTATTATTCACTATATGAGGGATGTGTGTTTACTGTCCACAGTTTATTCACATGTACCTACTTATATAAAAGCTTTGTAAGTGATTTTGGCTGACTGGCAGGTTTGGGCCAGAATTGTCCAAGTTTTGACTTTATTTACTATTGAAATGTGATATTATCTTTTTTTGTGCCTGGTACTAACATTAGCAAGGACGTTTTTTTTTGTTAAATGCATATATAACAAAGCTACTTGCAAGTATGATGACATGGCTGCTGATCATCATTGTAAGCCACCCACATGGCAAAGTTGTTACTTATTAGAATTTTAAGTAGCCTGAAATTGAGTTAACTGATAAATTTAAAATTAATAGTTAAATAGTACTTTAGATTTAGCAGTTAAGTAAAAGCCGATATATAGTCAGTTTACGATATTTGCCAACAAGATTGATACATACAATTTTCTTTTTTAACACAAATACGTTTTAGTATGCACACAACAATACAATTTACAGTAACAATTGTTACAAATAGTTATTACAAACAATGAATTACAAACAAAAATTTCACAAACTTACAAACAATATAAAGTATTCTTTCTAGTCTGGAACTTCCTTAATCGAGGGTTCACGATGAGCTAATTGACGTAGGTATAATTCACTTAACTGGAAGCAAGCTAGCTTTGTCCTTCGTTATTTGCTGGCCACCCACGCTGAGTCCTTGTCCTTCGTTATTCACCAGTCACGCGCGCTGAGTCTTCCGCGGTGAATTTATATAACGTTTTCGTAAAAATACTAATGTTCGATGAGAATCCACTGACGTTAAATGATTTGTAATGTTCGAACTTTGTAAATGCTCCTTGTCAAATATCTTCAGTTTTCCAATTTATAAGCGTTATAACAATCACAGTTATAGCTTCCGAAGTTTTACAGCACACTCATTATAGCGAACTAATAATAGATAGTTTCCCTGGCTTGTCACGTTGTACATTTATAGCCGTGGGAAGGTTTCTAGAAAATTCAGATTACACAACAATTCAATTTAAGTGTTTACTTACACACATATATTGTTGATTCTTACTCTCGAGAATCTTCCACAACTTTGGAGAATAGGCGGGAGTTTTGCAATACATATTTAAGAGTACAAGTTATGTATGTTTCTAAATATAAATTTAATCTAAACAACCGTTGATATTAAAATTAATATATAATAACAAATTCGTTACAAAGTACATCGAATATTACAGCAACGCGTGGTTTATTAATGGTGCCGTTTTTTGTTGTGTTTCTCCTATGTTGTGGGTGCATTGAGAGTAACCCTGGCCCAGGTATTTATACAGTTTGTCATAATTGTGAAAGCAATATGTATGTTGAAAAATCAGTATGCTCATGTGGATATGTTGTTCGAAAAAAAAAGTAGTAGGTAAATATGTAATGGCGTTAATGTACCTGTCAATTTTACAACAGATATTAGCCTTAACATGTCTTTGAATGTCCAGCTGGCAGAAAAAGAAAGATGCTGGTTTCAATTTCAGAAATCCAGTTCGCACAATATGTGAATCCCCAGGCTGTAAGACGTCATCTGGACATCTAATTGTTAATACACAGGATAATGTGACAGCTGGACATCCAGTTGGCATAGCTAAATGTAGCTTAAATGCGTATCCTTTTCAAAATGATGAACCCAACAAAAATCAACACATGAGTATACTTTAACCTGTTCAAACATCTTCCAAATGGGCTACTCATAGAGCAGTGGTGAACAATAGTAAGAGGCAGAAGTATAAAGCAAACCCCGAGATAAAAAGGCATAGACCATTTGAGCACTTTTATTCTCAAACTCATAAAAAGTATTAGACATATGTAGTATAAAAGTAATTCAAGCTCAATACTAAATCTTGTACGAGCAAGTATTATAACAATCCATCTCCTGTAAAGCGTCTTGAATTGTATAGCTACCATAGTAATCCATCTCCGGTAAAGTGATATATATTAAATCCTGAACTTATACGTGCTAGGATGAAGGGAACCTATTCTGTAAGGATTCGCAAGCGATATGCTTATGCTGCCAACCCTCATCCTGATCGTTTAAGAGCTAAAACCTACTTAAAAAAACAACTAAAAAACAACAACAACAAAACAGTGCAACCGGAAGAAAAAAAATATTACAAGCCTATTACAAAAACCATGAAGTTAGTAAAGACAAGAAAAGAGAGACATATATAAAATCAAATGAAACATTCCTAGATAAGCATCGAATCATGAGATTAGTTGTAAATTCAATTTGTAAGAAGTATAAAAAGATGTACAATACTTTACCTTCAAACACAACAGGGTATGTAGCTAAGTTAGAACGTATGAGTTACTTGTCATTTGGCCGCTTTTGTGTATGATTATGCGTATGTTAGTATTAACAAAATAGCGGCCAAATGACAAGTAACTCACATTTGTGCTATCGTTAATAAAATTGACAAACATGACAACAAAATAATTCTAAACCAAGTATAGAGTTTACTTATAGCACTTTTAAACAATGTATCTAATAATATTGATTGCCTTGGGCGCATTCTGATATCAATTCTTGAATAAACTATGAACAGTAAACACACATCCTTCACATAGTGAACAGTAAATAATACTGAAATACAAGCAAGTCCTATAGTTATATAGGTAGCACGAGCTACAGTGCGCACGAGTATATAGGCTTATCTGTATGGAAAATAAAGTTATGAATTAAACTTACAAACAAATCTATTAGCTTGTACAAAGAAGTAATGACTGTTAACAAACAATTAAAACTCGCGAGCCTGGCGTGTTTACACAGGAAGCCAGTCTAAATTCCACCCATAGCACAAGGCGATTTAAACTTTTACAAGCACTTTACAAGAATACTCGTCAGAATTATACGAATTTTTGAACAAACACAAAATTAATGGTACTGTTTATCCCTGTAAAGTTTAAAGTAAATTTAAAATCTAGATTTTGTTTTAGATAAAACCAACCCTGTAGGCCACAAAGCTTATTGTTTCGAGCCACAAATACTACTAATAGAGTGAAATGAAGGAAGTAATGATGTTAATTCTAAAGCACTCGGACAAAGATTAAGATGATGGCTGAGGTTTGAAAAGTAAACACTCGCGCCATAAAAATAAATTGGGTGTGTGAAAACGAATACAAATAAAAAATAAAAACGAACGATATGATCAGATTCGGTTAGGTTATATCTCGGCAATGGTTCCAATAATTCTTTTTTTTTTTTTTCAAATACAAACTTTTAGCTCATAGCTCCGTCATCTCTTGGCCGGTTTGAGATCTAATTACAGTTTTCGTCTCAGGAGGTCAAACCCTTTACATTGATGTATTTGACTACGCCCAAGGATTCATATATTAATTACCCTAATCCTATTTAAAATAATTTCAATTTGAGGGTAGGCTGGTAGAGATCCTGTTGAGTAATAAGATCGAGTCGAGTATACGCTCGCCCCACGCTTGATATTACGGGTGCACAAAACTATACCTAATAAAAAAGAAAAAAGGACTCATAGATTAATTTACTCTAATACTGCCTAAAAGAAATTCAAGTGCCGCGGATATTGAGAATTCCATATTGTTTATGTGCTTACTACTAATGTCCTGATAGTTTGCATTCTCAAATATCTAAAGTGTAGCTGTTACAGTGGTGAGTTTCAGAGGGGTCGATTTTGTACACAATCAAGTCGTGTAAAAAGACTCTCGGTAGTGGCTTCATGTTTTGGGGCGCGGGTGTCTACTTTTGTTTTTTTTATTTGGCCGCGCGACTCATTACCGTCAGTCTTCATACACCTATCTCTTATGGAAAGTGCGTATGTCAAATGTTGTTTTTTTCTTGTGGACATGATGATGAAATACTAATATCTATGAATGTATTAGTTAAAACTTGATAGTAGGTAGTAAACTTTTGGAGGTTAGTTGTTTCGTGGATTGAACTAGTGATTCATGTATCCAATGGTAGATTAGCCTGAGGTTTCAATAAACGTTTAACGTGAGGTTTATCTCTATGTATGATGATCTATATTTCTTAATACTCCAGGTGTTACTTATTACAAGCGCTTTTTACTATTTTAGAATCATCGACAGAGTGTTTTTCAATTAAATACAGCAATCACTAAGAGACTGTAATCTTCAGAACAAGACATGAAACATATTTACGAGGAGCATACAATGTTTATCACGTTAGTCTTTGTTAGGTTTTATATCTATATTAGCTCCAGGTTTGTTTCTTATTTGTTTTGTGAGAAGCTGATTTGATATCGTAGGTCAAAATCGATTTTCAATCATATAGATACCCGTCAGTGTTGCATGTACAGGTAAAAATATATGGCTAAATATATATATCTTTCAAAGACGACACACACATATTCTACTAGACTAGAAAAAGCAAGTTCCAAGTTGTATGGACTATGCACGAAAGTGTTGAATTCCATTATCCTGAAGCTACTAAAGTAATGTGTTTTATTTTTGTTATTTGTTTGTTCCCTAACAGATATCAATACAAAACATTAACAAAAATATTTGTGGTGTATTACAGTTATTATTAAAACTCTTTATTTGGCTTAAGAACCACTGTGTTCCAATAATTGTGCATTGGAACAGTAACTGTGCAGTGCCAACAGAACTAAGAAAGGAGTCAGGATGCTATCGAAACTCCCAGAAAATTGAATGTACAAGGGATATAAATAAAATAATAAATACATTATTTACTTTAAACAACTCCATAATCTAGTGTTGCGTCAAACGTGACACAAGTAGACGTG